>NC_090870.1:19554242-19561742 GCF_036669935.1 Montipora foliosa | reverse complement strand
TTTACCTCCTCCTCCTTAATTGTGCGCGATAAGGGTAATGCAAAGGTGTGGGAAAACTCACTGGTGTATCAATCCCAGAGCTTCTCAAGTGCTAACAGTGTGTTCTTTGTCCACAAAGCTTGTGATTAAGTGCATTTGAGTTATCCACTGATGAAAATTTTACTTAAGCAAATATGCAAAATATATGTTGCCGGACTTACATTAGAAGTACATGTGCACTGTCAGTAATGATTGTTACTCAAACAAAATTGTGACAATTTATCTTTAAATGTTCATTTGCAGGGGATTACAGCCTGTTCCAAATGAAGAAGTGTTCAGTATTTATGAAGGAACACATTTGGCGATAACAAAGATAAACCCAAGCAATTTTATCAATGTGAGTGTGAACTAAAGAGCTTCACCTGCTGATTTATTTAAGTTATAATACACTTTCAGGCAATGAAATAATCAAGGAATTTGCAGGAATCTCATAAAATCTGAACCTGAAGAAATTTCAATAAAAGATGGTTACCATTGGTCTACTGATGCCTTCCTATAGGGGACTCCCAAGGGGGTGAAATCACCCTTTCACCTTACCCCTTGGGGGCAAAAGAACACGACGTGATTTCCATTCTGCCCATTTACGTAGAGCACTGCTCAGCTGGATAAGCTAATGAGATTCAATAGTTCTTTTATATATTAATTACGTATGATGATTATTATTGAGTACAGAATGCTAATAACTTGTACGCTTCATGAAAGTTTGCATCTTCCTAATTATTATTCAAAAAGGGAAAAAGAAAGCCAAACTTATTTCACATCGAAATTAAAAAAACACAGATACAGTAAATTGAACAACATTTATTGCAGCGGGCATAAAACTGGGAACTGGGCTAAAAATTAATGGTTAAAGAAGTATCGTTACGGTAATGATTACAACAACTAGCCCACGGAATAAGGATGTTCTAAACAGAGAGGGTTATAAATAGGTTCTACTGGAAGAAGCAAAAAGCATGTAAATTTTATAATATTTTTATATTTTTCAATTATTTATATACCACATTGTAATTCATCTTTTAGGTGCCAATATGTGTATTCAATAAACCATTATTATTATTATTATTATTATTATTATTATTATTATTATTATTATTATTATGGTAAACTTTATTGGTAAAATCATTCAAGGTATATATGAACATCATTGCGGGCACAGCCCAGGCAATGTGGATATGTTAGTATAAATCTAAGATAATAAAAAGTAGCGTTAAATGCACTATTGAATAAGATAAATATTCTAAAAATAAATAAATAACAAATTAATAAAATAAAAAATAAAATAAGAAAACCTATTTAAAAATCTCAGCATGATAAAGCTAAAATCTTCTCTTTCAACTATTACATGTATGTTGCTATATTTGTGCATTTGCATAATTACATGCACGAAAATCTCTTAACAATCTCAGAGTTCTGAGAAATAACCCAGTTCTGGGGACCGTTCAGTTGTCAACCTTGCTACTTTTGGCCCAAATAACACATTCAGTTCTTTGTCCAGGTCTTTGTAGTATGCACCAAGATAGTCAAATACTATGGTGATAAGCTTCACTTTATAGCCTGGATACAAGTTTTTTATTCCCAATCTAAGGTCTAAGTACTTGTATTATTATTATTATTATTATTATTATTATTATTATTATTATTATCATTATTGTTACCTTGACCAGTTTCATTGAATTGACTGTTGATGCTATTCAAGCAAGACTGTGTTACTTTTTTGTCAAGGGTCCAAGAAGAACAATGCAGCATATGATTGATTTGTTCTCATATCCAGAGATGGTTCTTCTATCCAATGTTATCGAGGTAAGTTCCTTTTTATATATCTTTTCCTTTATCCAATTTTTTCCTTATTTGTTGTGGCAGCCATAAAGGCTTTACAAAAGATACACTACCGGTAATTTGCAATGGCAGCTGATGTACACGTACATGTACAGTCATAGTACAAGACCTTGCCTCTTGGATGTTTCCTCCAAAGACTATCACAATATGGAGGTGACAGCCAAAAAAAAATAAGCATTAGAAATAAACATGCATAAACTTGCACACAAACTTCATTTTAGCAGTCTGGCTTGCTGAATACATGTATACCGGCTTGCTAGTTGCCATATTTATATCAGAAAGGGTTTTCCCAGGGTCTCTCATTTTTACACGTGAAACTCTCAACAAACTCTGGTCAACTTTCGCTCTCATTTGGCCCACTCTCGATCACTCTCAAGCATTTCAACTCTTGTCAACTCTCATCAACTCTAGCTCTTGTTTGGCGAGGGCTTAACGGACACCCTTGGAACATCGTTTTGTGTCTGTACAAGTCATGTTATAGCGAGATTTTGGAATAGGTTGTGAGAATAAAAGTGCTGTTAACATGCGCTATGCAATAAATATAATTTTATAAAAGAGAAAGACTTGTGGCAGTGGCCAATAGTAAATTACAGCTTGCTTCAGTGCTCATCTTCCCATTAAAGGGTGCTTTCATAATGAAAGGTCTCTGAAGTTAATCCCTGTTTGGGTTAATCCCTGTTGGGCAGCACTATGCATGTAGAAGAATGCAATTTCTAATCTTGGACATCCTGTGCATAGGGTGCCAGCAACATGCATGTGCATCTGGGTTTTGATATGTCGTATGCTCAAATGACGAGCGCATGATTGTTTGAACCGCATTTTACACCACCCCACTGAAGATTTTTGGCAAGGGACTTCTTTAAGTATTAATTTATGAGATAATTTCAGTTCCCTCTATGGCCGGTGACCACATGCCTACACAAAACCTTGAAACCTTCGATCCCTGGAAGTGATTGAGTGCCACCAACTTTTTCGCCAGGCTTTACCATTGACCTGTGTTATTGACATTTATTTTATTGTGCACCAAAGTGTCATTTACCTCTTCCTTAAAGGCCCATGTTCACCCAACAGGTGTTGCATGCGGGGACCTATTTTCATCTCTGAAAATCCCTTCCAAACTCATTAATAATTCATAAGCCAAAAACAAAAAGAAATCACTACCTTGAAGGAAGTTTGGATATGTGGTCTTAATTAACATAAAATTTCGCCAACTTTGATCCCAAATATCTCTTAAAATACTGATTCCTTTGAGAATCAATATCAAACACTCGAAAGAGCTGTAATCCATCCAATCACTCGATCCGCTCGATCGTTTATATCGTTGTAGATTTAATTGACATTGAACTTTTCTTAGTTCTTTAGTGATCTTGTAAAGGATCTTTGTTGCCGTGAATTTTACTGGCCAGGCATTGCCACTGGCTTATGTTCTTGCCGTATATTTTTATTATGGACATTGAACTTTTTCTTACTGATTTAGTGATGTCATATTAAGGGGATAGCCCTCTCAGAAGAATCCTGTCTGAGCCTTCTAACAGCATGCTGCATTTGCACCAGTCCTTAGTAGCCTCAGTGTGGGAGGATTCTGTTCCATAACCATGGGGATAAGTGTTGACGGCGCCAACCCTTCAGTCCCACACTGAAGCAATACCGGGGTTGCCCTAGCTTGGGTGGGAAACGGTGGCACATCCACTTCCCCTTGCTGGCCCAACCTTTCGAGGAGCTTGGCATAGGTACACGCTGCTCAGGGCAGCTGTGCTCTGTGCGCAGCCAGTACGCCACTTGCTGACACTAGCCTAGCCCCAGTGACTGGCCTCACAGTGGCAGGCGGCACTTGGGTCCTGGAAGAAACTTTATCCCCTCTAATACTGTCTTCAATTGTATGTGACATAAACCCTTTGACGTCCAAACCGGCCGAAACCGGCCAGACTAATGCCAGAGTATTTTACTCTGTCTAACGCCAGACGATTTTACTTGTCAATGGGGAACCCCTGGGAGTCAATGGATTAATCACTCACTGAAAAACTATGTCCCCATTAACAAGTTTTCGTTTTTCATTCATCTGCTTTTTCAGTGCTATCTTGAATTGCATCATACTGTACATGCAGGCACATCTTTATGCCAATGAGCACACTTCATAATCAATGATTACCCCTAGATGTATGTTTTCTAAGGTTATGAATGGTCAGGATCCCATAAATGATGAGCATTTCGATTGACAAAAAGGCATTACGATGCATAATAAAATTACGATGTCTATGAATCGTATATGTCAATGTTCTCCAATCCAAATACCAACCCTGCCTAACAGGGATTAACTTCAGAGACCTTTCATCATGAAAGCACCCTTTAATGATGAGCACTGAAGCACCCTTTTAGATGAGCACTGAAGCAAGCTGTAATTTACTATTGGCCACTGCCACAAATCTTTCTCATGCATAGAATTATATTTATTTACTGTGCAGTACTTAATTCACAAAGAAATTTGTGCTTTAACTTGATGTGAAAAGAAGTTGAAGTGAATGCGGAAATGGTATGGTCAACAAGGCAGACTCGATGTCAGTGTTACTTGATTCCCTTTTATTTTCTTCAATCTTTCTGGGTTTGGTTTTTTATTAGTGACCACGTGTCCTATCAAGGGGCTATTTACGTTGTATTGTTTCCTCAGAAATGATGCATAGTTATTTTGACCACAACTTACCTTCTTAAATGGAACACTTTCCAGCTACTCTTCACAACCACATTTTTTAAAAACATGTACTTATGATTCAGAGTGTAGCCAAGGACAGAGTACTAGTACTGGATAATTTCAATCATAAACATCACATGAGTCATATGTAGTACGTACTTAGCGCTTATTAAAACCATCTCTTGATCAAGAAGTACATGCTTTATCCACAAACTTCGGCCCTATAACGTTTCTCTCCCTACCCTTCTCGTTTGCTTCCGATTGAAAGCAATTGTTGAATGCACTTCAGTAATCCAAGATTATTAACTTGAATCTCAAAGAGAAAAGGTTCATGTACATGCAACCGTTGAGTGAAGTTTTGTAACCAAAATTACTTTATTTCTCTCAGTTTTTTCAGCATAAGGGCATTCCTTATGATCCTGAGTATCTGTTTAGAGACTGTCAGGTTAGTTAATCAACATCTTCTCTTTAAAATGTATCTAATAGTCGATGCTTAAGAATGAAAAAATAGTTTTTGTCAGTTACTTTCAATTAGTATAGTTTGTTGAAAGCTGTAGAAGGAGTTAGGTGATTTGGCAATGATCTCATTAAGCCGGAGGGTCCTGTGTGCAGCTCTCCACAAGAGAGAATTTGATGTGCTAGTCAAAGCTCGGCATATTATATTTATTTAGTACAGCGTAATACCAGAATCGAAATGATATCCATTTCTCTTGCTTGAATGAAGTTAATGTTGTGGAAGTATTGCAAAAAAGATGGATCTAGATTTTGAATTAATTGTGTTTTTTTAAAATATTATGACAATATACACAATTTTTAAAGATAAATTTGACGCTGGTTACCACAGGCCAGAGGCAGAGCATAGCATGCAGAGTTGCATCTTTGCCTTCTTTAATGACAATATAATACACTTAAAGTGCTACATGTACTATGACGAAATTTGCATCTTCCTTATCTAAGCCATTTTGGCTCATAAACATGTAGTCTGTACAAGAAGAAGAATGCTGTTTACCATTTTCAAATATCTCTTTTTGTTCTGGAGATATTCAAGTTTTTTAATATGCAAATTAGCCAAGTGATGATGTCATAAACCCAACCAAATTTTGATCAAGTATGATGGAGAAAGATATCTCAGCCAATTTGTATCAGAATTACTTGGTTCTTTGCAGTAAGGTTCTAGTAGATTTGTTCCACAATATGAGCATACCATTTTTGTTACCATGGCAACATACTGGGTTCCAGACCTCCCTGATATTAAAGGCTTTGCAGGCCACCTTTGGCGTTCTGTTTTGATATTTGCAAATGGTGCCTCATCTGCATGATCCTGCCAGCATATAAAGATGTTAGGTCGAGTTTGTGGCCTTGGTAAATGTATTTCTAGCCTGAGATCACCAAAATATTGATATCAGGTTTGAGGGGACTAGAAATGAGTGAGTTGCCATGGCAACCAATTTCTTTACAATCGTAGGTGTGTTGCCTTCAGAGCTATTAGCTCACCAAGTTTCAATGGTCTCTGTTGCAAATTGACCGAGATAACTCTATTTATATTCTTGATGTTCTATTGGGTTGGGTGAATGACATCATCACCCTTCTCATTTGCATATTTTACACATTTTTCAAACTTAAATATCTCCGGAACCAATGCAGATATTTCCAAACGGTAAACAGCGTTTTTAATGCTTCATGGTACTCTATGTGATAAACCAAAAAACTCAAGGGATAAAAATTTGATCATAGTAGCACTTTAAAGAGGCAGTACATTATTTTTAGCCTTCATGCGAAGACTTAATATCAGTCTGTGAAGCAATGAAGAACCACATGTTAATGATGTTATTATGTTATGCAGAACCATTTAGGTTCATGGAAGGCATTTTCGTTTAATAAGCCAAGGATCAAAACTGGCCAACTTTTTCCAATTTGGGCATTCATGGCAGTTAGAAAATCACATTGAAGAATGTTCCTTTTGGTTGTCAGCATTGTTATCCCTTATGAGTTAAGTTAATAGATTGAGTAGCAGGGCTGCAGGGAACAGCAGGGAGCATGGCTGGCGCAGTGGTGAGAGCACTCGCCTTCCACCAGTGTGGCCCAGGAGCAATTCCGGGATTCGACGCCATATGTGGGTTGAGTTTGTTAGTTCTCTTCTCTGCTCCGAGAGGTTTTTTTCCAGGTACTCCGGTTTCCCCTTTTCCTCAAAAACCAACTTTTAATTTGATTTGTTCTGATTTCAGTTGATTTGTAGTCTCCCCAATTAGTAGAGCACTCGTTCTTGGCTATCAAAATAACCTTAAGACTGAGATAAAATTATTATTATTATTATTATTATTATTTTGGCCTAAAAACAGAAAAATGTCGCCAACAGTACTCCTTTAAGTATCCACAATCCCTTAAAACTGCGAATTCACAATTAATTTTTTCCCATCTACATCTCTTGCTTAACTGCACACTTTGAGTCTTAGTTGTGGTGGTTAACCGGTAAGGTCAAATTGTTTATTTTTTATTTTTTGATTTAAGCAAGCTGTGCAGAGTGTACACATTTCTGGGACTCTTTATCAGGAAGTCATGACTGACATAGGTAATTAACTTTTAAATGTACTCCTGATCATTGTAATGTAACAGTTTCAATCGAGTAACAACAATACCTGTTATCATGATGATGACAATGATGATGATGATGTTGATTATAATGATAACATCAACAATAATAACAATTATAATAATTGTAATAATTCTTGACTTTCTGTGAATGGAACAACCTGTGAGGAGGTGGTACAGTATTCAAACTTTGCAGGCGTAAACACTTTACTTTGGCCCCAGACCTGGGGCTTGGAGACTAAAGCATCTTCGAGATAATTAGGGTGGTCCCAGTGACTGCAGGGACCTGCATTCCTCCCAACACATCTGTAACCCCAAGATCTTTAACTCCTCCTCCAACCGACCAGACA
>NC_090870.1:19526742-19551742 GCF_036669935.1 Montipora foliosa | reverse complement strand
TGTTGTCGTTATTGATGTGTATCGAAAGCCAACACACACAGATCGATACTTGGATTTCTCTCCTGATCATGATATCAAACACAAAATCAGTACGGCCTCGACCCTTCTGTTTCTGGCGTCCAACCTCCCGAGCAGCCATGAAGGACAAACACGTGAAACCAATCACGTTAGGGCCGCGTTAGAAGCTTACGGCTACCCTTTTTGTCGGTTATTTCTACCATCCTCAATAAGAAGCCACCCCCCACCTGCAGTCCCTCCACCAGAAGACCTAGTTTCTGTGTTTTTCAAATGGGTCGAACCATCGGATACGTATCAGAGTTATGCATGCCTCCCTTATATCAGTGGCCTAACCAAACATCTTACGAGATTACTCCGTAACCATGAAATCCGCGTCGTCAACAAACCAGTCAGAGCTCTTCAACAAGAATTCCCGTCCCCAAAGTACCGACAACCTTCAGATCTCCAATGTGATGTTGTTTATAAATCTGTAGTCTGAAGCCCAAAATCCACATTCCGTGACCCAACCATATGGTTAAGTGCGATTGTAGAATAATTGTTCACATTTTAAAACTGTTCTTAATGGCGTAGATTCCAATCAAAACCAGTAAACACATTCTTTACGAGTTTCTACAACGGTATTTAAAAATATTTAATACTTTTAATGATAGCGGGATAATTATAAAATTATGTAATTAGACTGGTATGATGTGTTACCGAGTCTTACGATAACCGGATATTGCATTGCATGCAACAAAAACACAAAATTATTCCGTGGTCATCACGATTGCCTCTGAATTAGGAGATAGCAATTTGGAATCCTAGTTGGGCTGCCTTCTCAGAAAAGTGTCTCTACGAGGCAAAGAAATCTTTGCATGCGCAGCCAAATCGCAACCACCAAAGTCCAAATTCAGAGCCGAATCCAAAGCAATAATAATAATGATGATGATAATAATAATAATAATAATAATAATAATAATAATAATAACAATAACAACAACAACAACAACAACAACAACAATAATAATAATAATATAGTAATAATAAGTGAACCCCTCAAAGGTTCTTTTGTTGTTCTATATTTTTTAAAACAGACACTTATTTGAAGCAAAGCCCGCTTCTTGGAGAGCTGCTCAACAGACTTGTGTCTTCAGGAAAAATGTTATTCTTAATCACCAACAGTGGTTATAAGTTTGTGTAAGTGCTTTTGATGAAATTGCTAACAGCTCAAATGATTCTTAAACATTTTAAACTCATTTGGGACTCGAAGGACAACTGCATGAAAATGTGTACAGAAGTGTCATTGACAGTGATTACACTTGCAGCTAAAAGTAAAATCCCAAGGTGCAAGCAGAGTTCAGACGGTCCCCAACTGATATATCCTTGCATCAAATTTTGGCCTCTTCACTAATCATTGAAAGGAGAGAAATGACCTTCCTAAAGATGCTAGTGACACCAAAACTCTTCAGTCATCTTTTCAAAGCCATAAATGCCTATTCCGGCATTATTTTTTTCCTGTTCTTGATAAGAACATTACCACAATTCCTCTAAGGGTGTATACATTGTGGCACCTTCCAAAGAATAAATCATAGTCCTATCCATAACTTAACCCTTTTTCCCTAAGACTGACACTTGTGGATTTTACTCTGTCCAACACCAGACTATTTTACTCGTCAATGTTTGGCCGCTATAGGGGTGTTCCTTTTAATCTATTTTAAATAGTAGTTGCCTGCTGGATAGTTATTTATCTGGCCTCAGTTGTTCAAGGCCGAATAACAGTTTCAGTCTATGCAGTGATTTCAGTATTTCCTCTCGTAGCCATGATCATGCGCACTCTTGGCACATGTAAGTAAGGGTATGTACGCTACAAAATCACAGGAGGGATATCACACAATAACCAATGTCTGCGTCGATATTTGTCCTCTGATTACCGTCCATCGAAAAGAGTCTAAGCCAGCACATGAGTTTCTACTTCTTATCTTTAATATTTTACATGGAAGAAAAAAAAAATTCGTCCAGTGATAGTCACATTAACACGCTGGTTGCAAATGCCATCAGATCAACACTGGCTTTTTACAAGCAGTTTTTGCACGATATGAAAGTTAATGGGTGGGTTATCAATTAAATAAACCCCATTCTGGCTTTCGGGAGTTTCAGCAGATAATGTCTTTGCCTGAGAGATTGCCCTCAAAATTTCACATTTTTCCTCGAAGCGTTGCTCCTCGGTCAAACATTCGTGGTTCGGACAATCTCTTAGCCTCGGACATTGTCAGTTAACCTACCCACCTGAAGGGGTTTACTTACTAATAATTATTTTCTACAGGAAAAAAGGTATGGATCACATGCTTGGCCAGGGATGGCGTGATCTCTTTGATGTCATTATAACCCAAGCGCGTAAACCTTCATTCTATCATCAGCCAACCTTAAGGTTTGCTTTTAAAGACCTTCCTCTATACTCAGTGATATTTCAAAATTTGGTCAGGTTAAGTGACAAAGCGGGCAATGAGCTGGCAACCAGTATACTAATTAACAAGGTGTGGTTAGATTAAATTTCTTAATCTATCCTGTGGTCTGAGAGGGACTGGAACCCGGAGGATTTGCTGTTTTTGATGGGTTATCCAATTTCACTATAACTGTAATTTACACCTCATACTTTGCGTACTTCACTTTCACTTTGCGTAATGACGGAAATTCCGCGCCCTGTCGAGTTTGACTCATTCAAGGTCGCTTGTCTCAATTTAAGAAATACACGGCCTTGGAAGCTAGTAATGTAGGACTAAATTCTGAGTAAAAAAATCAGCTAAATCAGAGATAAGAGGTAAGGGAAAAATAGAGTTTGTTCAACACGAATCGTATCTTCAAGGTTGTGAGCACTCCTTAGTGTCAAAGAGATGTTTTATTTGAAAATTGTAGGTTTTTACTGAATTTAAAATTTGGAAAAAGAAACGTATCACAATTGTTGATCATTGCTCTCTTGAACTTTGTGGACTTCACTCTGTTTTATAACCGTCCTACATTTTGCCAACCATTGTTTGCTATACTAGAATCGCAGAGAAATCGGGAACAATCGAGAGTATTCCAATTTTTCCAACGGGCCCCAGAATTTGAAATGGTCAGTGATCATTCCCGACACTTAAAACCTCAAATTTGTGCTGTCTGGTTTGTGGGCATCAGGTTTAGCTTTATCAATTGTGGAAATTGTTTAACTCCAGTTCTCCACCCTTTGTCAACAAATAAATCGGAAAAGACATTGGCGATTTTTCAAATTCTGGGCAAAATCTTGGACAGTTGGGGACCAGTAAGATTGTCTAAGATTTCTCCACCATATTTCATTTCTCTGAAAGCAATTAGGCCAGCCAAACAAAAAAAAGAAAGAAAACCTCAGCGACATCAAGATAATAATACCAGTGAGTGTTTTATGGGGCTCGATTGGAAAACTGTCTGCCGTTAAAGGGGCTAGGTCACGCTATTTTAGGTAATTTTGTTTAATTTTGTTAATTATGAGCTCTAAACGTCAAATTGGCAGAGCGAGAGTCTTTCATTTGCAAATCATGGCCACATAACAACTGAGAATGATTTTCCAGCTTTGTAAATGACATTTTGATATAGACTGATATAAATTTGAAAAAAGGTGAGCCGACGTTTCTCAAATTTACCCAAATTCAATCCGTTTCGATCCTCTCCCGTTTTGTCCATCCATGTCCCTTCTTGGCTTCCCTGTGTTTTGTTAGAGTTCTTCTATAGTTTTGAACAATTATTTTGATATTTAGTTAATTCTATGACCATTCGATCAGTGTTGAAATTGCCTAAAATTGCGTGACCTAGCCCCTTTAAGCAATGATTTGCCTGCTTGTCTCCTATAGAGTGTTTTCACTCACTTGATCAGTAACCTTGTTTTTCCACCGAAACAAAAGAAAACGATTGCATGATAATATAGAGCTCAATTTCCGGAGGATTAGTTGGGTACACCAACATGGCGGCCATTCCTTTGTTTAGGAACACCAACATGGCCGCCGTGACGTCATGTGAAAACGCTCTGTAGCTTTGTGGTTGTGCATCCGGGGTAGTAAATGGGTGAGCATTCATTCAATGAACATGCCAGTCTTCTAGAAACGCACAGCGCACAAGCTAACAAATTTCAAATGGGTTTTAGGTTTCTTCATCGGTTTTAAAGGCATCCTCCATTCCAACAAAACCAACTATAAATTTGTTGAATTTAACATGTTTTCGTTCGCTTTGAACTTCTTCTGTCGTAAGATTGTTATAGCATCTCTTAGATAACAAAATCAGTGCAATTGAGAACTTTTGCATTGGTGGGCAAGTAAGCGTTGGCGTAGGAATCTAAGACGATAACTATGATTTTATTCCTGTTGAGGAAGATGTAAACACAGTCAACTCCCGATAATTCGAATCTTCAAGGGAGATAGAAAAAGGGACGCATTATGTTAGACATGTATTATCTTGTAAAAAACGGCTGGAGTTAGGAAAATCAACGTTTATTTCAATAAATTTGAAACAATGAATGTAAAAAAAATTGCAGTCAATATGAGTGCTGTCATAAAAAGGTCGCATTGAAAGCTTTGGCACTACCTATATAATGCGTTTTATGTTGTGTAGAAAAAAAAAAGATTGCATTCAGCTGCTTCAAGAGATCGTTTGGTTTTAATTATTAACTTTTCAGTGTAATTTTGACTTGTACCATGCATATTAACTAACCAGGTTCGAGTTATTGAGGGTGAAATTTTCAACATAATTACCTGAAATGAGTTGAAAATTGCTTCCAGTTAGTGTGAGAGATAATGAAACATATGTTGGAAATCTAGGAGAAATTGTTTTTGTTCGTTTGTTCGAGTTATCTGTAATCGTAATCATAGAGAATCTAGACTAGAACTCAAATTGCTTGCTATAAATCATTTAGACCATTTAGATGTGTGGACACAAGACAATACCGTCCAACGTGGCAAAAGGTTTCAGCTTTGTGTAAAGGCCAAGTTTATATGGAGGTAAGAAGCGTGCCACAAACTTGATCAGTGCTGTATAGCAACGAGTGCTTCATTAGAATTGTGATACATCACCACTGCAGTCACAAGTCCCGTAGTAGAGAGCTTTGACTTTCCCGTGACAGGAGCCGGGTTCTCGGAATTTAGTGAAGACTCACGGAAAGACATCCTGTCATTCATTAGAAACAACATATAAAGTAGAGGTATTTAGTAAATGACTACACGCAACGGAAGGTATAACCAGATTTTCAGAGGATTGTTGTCGTTGTCATAGGTCTGCATGTGAAGGACGGTTTGTAATGTTCCTTTGGTACTTCGTTTGTTTACGTTTAGAACCAAGTTGCGTTGTTGGTTGTTTAAACTATTTATCACTGAAGCAGTCCCCATTGCATGACGGATAAAATCATCCATGAGTCTCACTCGCAGGACTCAAAGAGTTACATTGGAATTTTAGTAGTTTGTTTGGAAAGTGTACTGTACATCTGATAACAAGAATTTAATCTGTAAACATAGACGACAGGCTACGCAACCAACAGCATTGCACAAGCAGGCCTCTCTTAATCGCCCAGTCAAAATCAATGCTGGGAGCGTTCGAACAAGGTGTCGGCATTTACTAAGGGATGGAAGCAAAACGTCAAAAAAGTGATTGAATAACCGTACAGCACCACTTGCTGCTTTGGTAACATGAAGTCCACACGAAAGAGAGAAATGATCCTCGCACTTATTTCGACAATCAAAGCAATTTAGATTATCCAGATAATTGCGAAGATCACTTCTCTCTTCGTCTATAGCCCACACTTTGAATATATACATTAGTTTCATGAACCCTACAAAGAAGTAAAACATAGCAATTGGTTTTCCCCAAAGACCTGAATAGGGAACCATGGAACACCCCTCTAACTTGCGATTTCTTTGGCAATGCAGTCTCAGAGGACTTAAGTGTGGCCTCACGTAAGGAATGTTTTAATTGTCAAGGGCCCGTAATCATCTGTGACATGTTAGAACAATGGGATGAAGGTCCCTCGCCAAGCAGGATGCGTTTCTCATAGTGCTATAAAAAGCTGCACCAAAAGCTACCTCCTGGTGAATTGTGAATTTTAAAATAGATAGTAATAACTTGGCATGACTGACCCATTACTCAACCTGTTTGCAGGCCGATATTGCATATATTTTTGTGGTGAAGGGCCCTCAATCGTGTGCGACATGCAAGAGGTCCCAGGACTAACGCCAAGTAGGACGCCAGTCTCACGCTGCTGTATAATTTTTTCGGATAGTTTCAACGCTACCTCCCATTTTCCTATTTACCACCATCTATCCTTCTGCCTAATGAGAATAACATAACCCAAGGATTTTTGTTGATTCTTTTCAGCTGAAAATATAATAGTCCGTATGATTAAAAAAAAAACTCCGCATATCGAACTTCCCTACATTTACCCAATGAATTTTAATGCATTGACAAAATGAATTGATTTTACCGTTCCTTTTTTCAGGGAAACATTGAGCAGTTCATGAAGTTTACTGGGTGGTACGGTCCAAATGTATTGTATTTTGGAGATCATGTTTACAGTGATTTACGGGTAAGATACGATACCCTTCTGTTTGCTGTTTAATTTTTCATCCTCGGAGCAGTCTTTTTCAAGCCGTTCTCTTCTAACTGAACCGAAGCAAATTAAGGGAGATGATACCATTCACATATTAAAGAAAAATAAAGAGGAAGAACTTTACAAACAGAAAATTATAGGAACATCTGTTGTGAGAACGTTTGAAGTAAGACCACTTATTCATCATTGTTACATGTTTTCCAGAGTAAGCGCAAATTGTGAACTGTGATATTGTTGGTGATTTTGTTACCAAAAGGGAACGGGCAATTCGAGACAAAAATCTTTTGTAAATACATTCAATAATTATCAAAAAAATCATTGATATGCATTTTGTCAGCTCTGTGTGGCAGGCTATATAATTATAGTAATCCGCTCAACAGCAGTAAAACCTTTAGATATTGGTGGGAATTGAATGAACTGATAGCAATTCACACTTTCATGTAAGGGAAAAGCGAACCATTTCAAGGGATGACCCAGTGTTTCAGTGGAGCTAACTGTAACTACAATAGCTCCAGTATAGACTAATCACTAAATTCAGCCGAATACATAAATCGTTTCCATTTTATTGTCACCTAGGATCCTGTTTTGCATCATGGTTGGAGAACTGGAGCCATTATCCCAGAATTAGAGGTATGCAACTCTTGTGATTGAAGCAGACAAGATTAGTTAGGTCACTGTTCATTTGCTCTTGTTATATCTCCCAACTCAAATACGTTTCCCGATTGGAGGAGAACCGTGTCACGTGTCATGGGTCAAAACTCACTAGGGCGAACAAAACTAGCTCCCTAGGGAAACAACGACTTGAACTTTCGACTCGCACGTGATCAGGTCGTGCACCTTTGAAACAGCGGCAAACTTGCATGCCAGCTGCGTCAAGCAAACAAATTGCAGTCATGGCAGCGAAACGGTTTCAAACAAGAACTGAAGAAGAAATTGAACAGCTTCTACGCGACAAAAGCTCGAAATCTACTAACAAGTAAGCTGAGCAAGTAAGCTGTAAGCTTTGCAAGTCGTAAGCTGACATCCGTGTATTGTTCTATTTTGAGTTGAGAGGTATGACAAAACTCTTAATGACTGGCCCCTCGGAAAACAGTGAGTTTTGTTTCCCCGAGACCCTCAATGTTCCCCTCGGCTTCACCCAGGGGAACATTGAGGGGTCTCGAGGAAATAAAACTCACTCTTTTCCTTGGGACCACTCATTAAGTGCTTATTGTTGTATCTTGTGGAAATGAATCTTTTACGAATTTAGATGTCTTTGGTAGTGTTTTTTTTTTTAAGATTTTATCAGAGAACTTCAATGTTGCCTTTAAAGTAGGGAGGAGAACGGAGGAAATAATGTTTGCAATCAAATTCGTTTCAATTTTTTCAAAAAAGTGTTTGTATCAGAGAATGTGAATTTTAGAATCGCATATAAATCTGATATGTACAGCGGGTACGTTAATATTTATACTTTTCTTCGGTGAAGATTTTTTATTCTTTGCCACATTATGGAAATGATATTGCCTGACACTAACCCAATGTTTTGTAATTTGTCATTTTTCTAAATGTATTCGATAAGCTCTTACAGATTTTAACAAATTTTTGTTATTTCTTAGGAACTGTATGTGGTTAGAACTGAGCCAATTTTCAAAAAAATTTACCCAGGGGAACGCGAGAAAATTAGCAGTTAATTTTACAGATTTGGTCACAATGACGTCACAAAAATCAGAAAAACATACGCGATTCAGGCTTTACGCGCCATACTAGTGCCCAGTTTGCGCGCGGCCCTAAAACTTTAGGGAGCCTCCTTATGTGCAAATTTCAGTTTATTTTGTGATCTTTCAGGATGAAATCCGAACAAGCAATTCTCCGGAATTCCAGCATTCGGTTATGTGGTTGAATTCTCTGCAAGATCTTATCCTCCGGCTCAAGGTATCATCCTCCCTCAAGCTAGGGCCCTGCCTTGATATCCGGAGATTCCGGGATCAAGACCCTTTGTGACCACGAGTTGAATTTGAACCTGATAATCCTTAGTTCAACTTCCGCGGCTTTTGGAAATCGCCATCTGGTTTGCTTTCGGCCAGTTGGGATTCTTAACAGTTGTTGTTGCTGTTGTTGTTCTGTTAGCCCCCATCATGGGTACTCAATTAATTGTGTATACATGTTTATAGCATGATTGCTGACTACCCTGTATTCAGTAGGTGTATGATGAGTCACTCAGTCAGTCTTCTGTTGGAAAGTGCATCTCAATAATTTTACAACATTATCGCGTCATCAAAAACCCGTTTCGAAGATCTCGAAACTACTCGGCAAAAATTGTCAATGTTTGCCTTTTAGCGCACAATTCGCAATATCTGAAGTAAGGGCAACAACTATGCTATGAATTATGTTACGGTTAATGTTTCACAGAAACTTTTTGAAAATTCAAAACTAAACTCAAAATTCGGAACCAAAAAGTCATAATAACGAAGAAAAGTTATTGTCGTAAAATGATCAATTCAATTTCGTACATTTTGCTGAGTCTCTGCCGTCTGCTTCCATCGCAATCCACAGCATTATGAAAATGGAATTATGATTTAACACCCCATCTGCTCGGCCAAAACGTACGGCCCGAATGTGAAGTGGTCCTTGTATTTTTGGGATGCCATGGATTGCGAACAATCACTGTTTTTGGCATTTTTTTCTGTCTTGTGACAGTTTCGTTTTGGTTTACGTCATCGATGTCTCAGTCGCCAAATGAAAGCTTGATTTCTTGAAGTTCTCCATTCTCCATTTCTTGTCAGGCTCTCCCGCAAAGTCCAAAAGTAGTGGAACTCAAAGAGGAGTGGAAGCAAGAAAGAAGAGACTTGAGGTAAGATATTTCAGTTAAAGAAATATGATATTAAACACTAAAGATATGCTCCTTGCGTACCGAAGGGTACTTAAGATTGTGGACAGTCTCATCCATTCAAGGTCTAAAATACGGTTGCAACGTATTCATGGCAAATGTATAAATGTATACTGTCTCTCTCTGAGGAATAATATCTCCCAAGGTTCCAAATTTTAGCGTTTTGATCTCTTTACGAATGGATGGCCATTTTCCCGTTTCGGACACAGTTGGTACCAAAATCTTATTCTATGTATTTACTTACCTTCTTATTGCATCTCTCTTTTAGATGGAAGTTGAAAGCCTTGTTTAACCCAAGGTTTGGCAGCGTATTCAGGACCTACAACAACTCGACTTATTTCACACGCCGTCTGGTCCGTTTTGCCGACCTTTACATGTCGTCCGTTGAAAACTTACTGAAGTATCCAAGCAATTATACCTTCTACCCACGGAGAATTGCACTTCCACATGAAGCAGTGCTGGACTTGCGAACTACCGCACCTGTTCCCGACCAACGATTATTCTATTGGCGTAATCAAGAGAAAAGCGATTTATAACCTAGAAGTAGCCTGTGGTGGCTGGGGTGATATGCGCATATGGTTCGAGGCGAAGGACCTAGTGATGGAAAACCGCTGTCCGTCATTTCTAGGGGCAAAATGCATAGTGTTTCAAGTATTTAAATTGGATTCCCGATCCTCTTAAACTTTGTGCAGAATCTTATTGAAGGGTTGGTTCCTGCTGCCAAACAACAGGTTAATGGTAGTGAAAGTTAAGTCAGCCCTTGATACAGGTGTGTGATTTAGATAACGATTCACTGAGTAGCACCGCTTATAAAGTACAATGTGATTTGCTTGGTCCTCTTTCATCGGCATGTTTTTTACTGTGGGTCGCAGCTCTAGTTTGTTCGGAGGTAGGCTCCATTGTTTCTATTGGATGTTCATCTTATTGACCATTGATTTCTGGACCAATCCCGAGGGCTGTTTTAGTAGATGTTCACTGACCTTCGTGGGCGAGACCGCTGCGTTGCCTCACATCCGAGGGCTCATTTACCAGCAGTCTGAGAAAGCTGCTTTTGAAACAACCATCCACTTCTTATAAAAAGATGGATTTTAAGGTCACACGGAAAAAGTCCTTTATTGCTTAAATAATACAAAAACAATACACTGTTACTATGATGAAAAAAAACCACTTCCTTTTTTTCTTCAGTGTGTTTGCTTAACACCTGCCTGGCAAAATCTTGAGCTCTGATTGTTATCCAAAGGCTGTTTACTTTCAGTGTAAGTTTTGGATTTGACGGTCTGCCATTATTCACGTTAAAAACTGACCGACTGGACCTCAGAGGGTTGGATCTAGGGAAAAGTGACGTTACTCACTCAATTGCTTTAAATTTCAGCGTTTAAACGCAGTCATTAATGATGTATGCAGAACACGACTTTAAAATCTGGAAGCCCGAAACTCCGGTGTTGCACATTAATTCAGTCGTGTACAAATGGATTGCATTCTTAGACCCCGTTTATACGGAAATTGAACAGCTACGCGACAAAAGCTCGAACGAAGTTTTAACAGTTGTGAATTAACAAGTCAATGAACATTTATGATTTGTGACTTGTTTTATATGCAAATTACAGGGATTTGTAACATTTTGCAATAAAGTCGTAAGCTGACATCCGTGTATTTTTCTATTGTGAGTTGGGAGGTATAACAAAACACTTAATGACTGGCCCCACGGGAAACAGTGAGTGTTGTTTCCCTGCGACCCCCGAGGGGAAACAAAACTCACTGTTTCCCTTGGGGCACAGGCAGACAACCCTAAGGGTTTTAGAGCTCGTAACGTCTCGTTATTTCGCGACAGTTGTGATAGCCGATTCAACCTATCGAGGAAAATTTTTCATAAAAACATCAAATCGCGATGTGTCTTTTCGAAAGTTCATTTTATTGACAGCCAGATAAATAATGTTCACTCACCCACTATTTTCTGCTTTGTCCTGAGTGATTTGATGGGTTTTTGGGACGCCTCGATTTCCCTTTCAGATGCGAGGCGTCGTCACATACAATAGGGAGCTTAAGATCTACGACGGCGACGTCGACGAAAACGTCACCTCAAAGTAGAACTTCGCTCTAGTAAAAGTCTTTTGCGATTATTCCACCTCGTTCACTTCGTACAATGTGGGCGAAGTTTCCTAAAAATAAATTGGTACGAGCGGTTTCAGACTGAAAATAGAGATTGAAAGATTCTCTGTTGCATGCTCACGCTGTCGTCAAAACCTAAAATTTAGTGATTTCACGTCGTCGTTACGCAGAGAACCGCAAAAATATGAGCTAAAACCCGTGCTGCACGTGCAGCACGATTATTTATGCTCTTTTAACCAATGATATCATTGTTTTGTGGCGTTTTCGTCGACGTCGTCGTCGTAGATCTTAAGCTCCCTAATAGGAAGCTTACGAAACGACGACGCCGACGGCAACGACGACGCTACAAAACAATAGGTTTAGTGAGCAAAAACAATGGCTCTGCACGCTCTGCTCGTGCGTTTTACATTTTGGTACATTTCTTTGCCGTCATCTCCTAAATGACGACGTGAAATGACCAAATTCAAGGTTCTGTGAAGGACGTTAGCACAAGACGATGAATTTTCAGTTCTCTCTCTACGCTTCCAACCCACTGATACCAGTTTAATTCCTCGATAGTTACTACACATTTTTAACGCGAAACGACATGAAATAGTTTTGTCGTGATACGAATAACGCGAACTCGTATTTTCAAATGAAGTCCTCGTAGCCGTCGTCGTCGTCGTTTCGTAAGCTCCCTAATAAAGTGACGTCACGCGCTCTCGCATCCTTAGAGTTGTGTGCCTGTGGTGTCAGATTATGGTAATGAATTGCTTTGAAATGGTTCAAGTTTGGAAAAACTCTAAACCACAAGTCTACCCGCACTATGGCGCAGATTGCAGCTGGTAGTCTCTTGACCATAGACAATTACCTCTCTCTCCCTCTTCTCCCTCTCTCTGTAGCACAGGACCTGCGTTCGGATGTAGAGAAGGCATGGGGGAAAAATAGATCCTAGTTTTAAACTTGAGGTATTTTATCGGGCCTGATTGTGAGCCTCTGTGTCCAGCCACACATTTATCACGCAAATGCCAGACCACAGCAACAACACCGGGTTACTTTGACCTGCTTTTTCCTCTCTTTTGAGTATTTTGCGGGTTATTTGACCTCGCACAGGGTCATGGATATTGAAGTGCTGTGAACTTACGGTTAACCTCTGCGCCAACCGAAAGGCAGTTGAAAGTTAGTCAGCTGATCACACACTTGAACTGGAATATGTAACAAAATAAGTAAAATAGTTAGTTGTATCCTTTTTGATCCTTCACTAGCTTAAGGCATCTAAAAAGAGTAATCAATTCCTATGGTTTCGGGCGACGGGCACTTCACCATCAGCCAACTTTGCATGACAATAAGTGCAATTGAGGTGAGTCAGTTAATGGTGAGCATGTCAAGTTTCAAGTTGTCAGTCGATCGATGTAACTTGGTTCTCAGATGAGTTGATTCTTCCATACTAGGTTGAGTTAGCAGCAAGTGGTAGTTCTATCGGCTTCCGTCAAATGCACCAGCGTCTCCATTTGGAAACTTTGAGTGTAAAGGAAAACAAGCCTCCGATCGTTGTATATTCATTCCAATGTGATTTGTGTGATGCAAATTATGTCGGTTTTACTGCCCGACACTTACACCAACGCATTTAGTGAACACCGTTATTCTGCTATCGGCAAACACCTTGAAACACAACATGACAATAAAGGAGCAAAGATCGATCACCTCTTTAAAGTCCTAAAGAAATGCAGAAGCAAGTTCGATTGCCTAATATACGAGATGCTTTTTATAAAGGACATCAGGCTTTCTGTCAACACCCAAAGTGACTCAATCCGCGCCAAACTTTTCACTTGACACTTTCGTTTCTATTTTCTATTGTTCGTTTTAGTCTTATTTTTGGGTATTATACCCATAGGACACACAAATATTTTTATTGTTTCACGTTTTATACATTCTTGTTTGAACTTTTATCGTCTTGACTTGATAATGGCGTAGAGTAACGACAGTAACGCCGAAACGTCGTCCATTTTTTAGAATTTTGTTACTGGCATAATTAGCACTTTTTCCGTACTTATAAATTCAACTTCACCCTTTGTAAATTAATCAACTGAAGATGACAGAAGTTTCTGTCGAAACATGTCTTGTAATTTCAAAAGTTTTGTCGTTTTCTTTAAATTTCTGACTTGCCTGCTGATATCAAGATCCATTTTTTAAAATGTTTTTAAAGAATCTTTTAGCGTTTAACTTTTCGATAAAATGTTTTTCCAAATCGCTGCTGTTACGTTCGAGATTTTTCCCCATAGAAAACGGGAGAGGATTCAGAATCTCTTATCCCCCATGAACACAGGAGAGGATTCAGAATTTCTGATCCCCCACAAAACACAGGAGAGGATTCAGAATTTCTGATCCCCCCACAAAACACAGGAGAGGATTCAGAATTTCTGATCCCCCAATGAACACTCTTGACACAGGAGAGAATTCAGAATTTCTGATCCCTCACAAAACGCAGGAAAGGATTCAGAATTTCTGATCCCCCATGAACACAGGGGAGGATTCAAAATTTCTGATCCCCTACAAAACACAGGAGAGGATTTTCTTCCACACAACAAAGGTGCAATAAATGCATTCACCCCCCCCCCCCCCCCAAAAAAAAAAAAAGAAAGAAAAAAAAGAAAACCCGAGACGTTAAAAACTATTCCATGCGGATATCATAATATAAATGGATTATACACATAAACGGTTAGCTTGTTTGCGTATACGATACATTCAGACTATTACAATTTAAAAAACTCTAGGACTTCTACAAAATGTGTCACACAAGTTCTAGTAGGGACTTGTTATTTGAATAAGAAAGTCCTCTCCAATAATTATTGAAAGTACGGAAGGGAGACGAATGATACAGTATACTATATTCTGTTGATAACACATCATCAGCTCTAGCCGTAAGTATTATATGGTTATCTTAAGGCCGGTTTACACGGTACAATTGCGGTTCCACTAGACCTTGTGCCCACGGGAAAGTGAGACTTTACCCATGGGAAGTCTGTGTTTTGTGTGTAACCTCTATTGCCACAGTGAAACTGCCCATGGGGAATCACTATGGATACATCGAAAAGAACAAAAAAATTACCCATGACGTTTCTCGAACCAAGTCGTAGGGTTTAGTCTTAATTCCGGAAACCGCAGCGCTGAAATTGCGGCAAATATCCTGGCACGTGCCAAATTCATTACACGTGGTATCAAACATGGCCAACTTTCGAGGTTCAAAGTGAGTATATTTTACTTGCCTTTGCTCTAAATACCCATTAATTACTGGGTTGCCTATGGCAAACCCAGTCGAGGTCTGCGTTTAGTTTGTTTGTTTCATATTTTTTATTTTATTGCTGGGTTGCCGTATGGCAATCCCAGTTGGAAAATGGGTAGAATTTCTCCGTTTTATTTTTTTTATTTTTTTCCGTGTCGGTAAAAGTCTTGCCTGTCACTCCCCTGGTAAGTGGTGTCTTTGTGCATAGAGCCTTCTGCGCGTATTTTCTTAGGATCGAGAGGGTAGTGGAACTGCGTAGATTTCTCTGGTGGACACAGTAGAATCATTAACTTAGCCTGCAATGGCGTCGAAAGTCATGCAACGCGAATGGCGTTTTAGTGGATCCTTAAACAAAATATACCCTTATGGAGCTCAATAATGGAAAGTCAGCTGGATAAACTAGGCATGAATCTCAAAAGCGACGAGTACTGGACTTCGACAACAATCTATCGCCCGTCGAGACGAAATCAAAGTGAGCAGTATTTACCTGAAGTACATGGTAATTTGACAAAATTGAGTTTCTTGTCTTCACGCACGCAATGAAATAGGAAGAGGTTTTCGCCTCTAAGAGTAAATATGTTGTTTGTTTCAATAAAACTTTCGCTGGAAAAGGATTCTGTGGTATTTTCTGCCTTTGTGAATTATAATATCATGTTGTGTATTGAATTTTCGAGCTAAAGGTTGAAATGTGATATGGAAGAAGTTTTTTAGTATTGCTCTGTAAGCAGGAAGGGTTCACAGGCGTGTTGAAAGCGTTCTTGTGTTTCAACAAAATGAGGCCCAAAATCAGCGAAAACTTGTGACGCAGATGAATAATAAAGTAGCTGCTATTTCCAAAATGATGAAATTACCTGGTGATAAATAACGTCGTACGCGTCTTGGACAGTAAATTTTGACTTTGCATAAACAAGAGTTGGGCGATTGTGATCTTTGTTTTGACTTCGCTCATTTCATTTCAAACTTTATAACACTTGACAGAAAAAGAAACTTACAAAAACCCGGTATCTTGCCATCATTTGACACAGATGCTTCACTGTTTGGCGAGTAAACATGCCGGGGTAACTTAATCACGGCGCCCGCTGAATTCCGGCCATGTCACTTTCGATTTTGCAATTTACTTGATCGTAGCAAAAATCTCCCAAAATGTTTGTCGCTGATCGTTACTTTTTATATTCTATATTCATGGTTCAAAATTAATGTTGTTTTCATGTCGTAAATATTTTATTCTCGATCGACCGTCCCGGAAACTTCCTTCTGCTCTTTCTATAAACTGTGTATCAATAGTTATTTGCTTTTTCATCAATATTTGTTTTGCATAAAGCAAGCTAACAAAATCTGTACCTTGCTGAGTTCGCATTTGTTAGCGTTAATAGTATTTTCGGTCAGATGTTTCTGTTTTTTATGAGGGGTTTATTGTTTTGGTCTCCCATCCTAACATTAACCCCGCGGAACAGGGCTTGACTTCAGTGAAATTTAGTATTACAAATCTGGATGCTCAGCGGGTACACTTGTGGTGAAAAGAAGTTGTGAGGGAACTTGAAAATTATCAACATGTCAGCCCAGAAGCCAATGTTTCTCGCTTCTCTTTTATTTGTTATTCTTCAGAGACTGGAATGCTGTATTTCAATACCACACAATTCAGTGCCTTCTGATTTTCTGTAGCATGTACCACAGGCAACCCAGTGTATGCTTCACGGAAGCATCTCGTTCGATTTCTTTTAGTGCGGCAAAGTTTTGTAATGTTTTTTTTTTATTTTTTCACAGCAACTTTAGACCAGACGGTTCTGAACGAGATGCGCCGTTGTACAATGGTTTTTTATTCCAAAGTAAAAAAAAATATGACAAGTTTTTCCTTGACAAGTGTCCTTGTTCAAAAACTAGCATGCTAGTTTTTGAACAAGGACAAGGAACAAGGACAAGGATGATATTTGCTAGTGTAAATTACTTGTCAAGTTCACTTGTCAAGGAAAACTTAAAATTTCCTATTTACACTACCAAAGAAAACTTGTCAAGGAGAACTTTCTAGTGTGTACAGTCGGCAAGTTTTCCTTGACAAGTGGACTTGTCAAGGAAAACTTGCTAGTGTAAATGAGGCTTTATGACTGTAACAGTTGTGTCATACATAGTTAGAATATTATACCTCTATTATTTTTTTAAAAGCTTGTACCTTGCTATTGCTCAGCTTGGGTTTTGATACTGATTGGTGAATTTTTTCGCTGAAGTCTGACTTTGTCAATGAGACCTTTTATCTCTTCAGAACTTCTCGCTGTCAGGGAAAACAACATGCACTCATCAATTTTGGAGATATCAACACATGTGAATGCAAGCAGGTACTCATTACCTTTCCGCTTGGCATCAACACTTGGCCTTGAAGTTCCTGTAGAAAACCTCAATCAAACTTCACGTTGTAAGGAAACACTTTGTGAAATGAGCACTTGAAATGTGCATGAGCTTGACTGAAGGGTCAATGGGCCATTTCCGAGTTGCTCTTTGTCTCGGTTTCGAAGTGATTCTTGGTGCTCAACTATTGTAAGGAAAATGAGTTTGATTTGCATAAGAATACGCAACTAAGGACTCGCTTTGAAACTGAGGCATGCAGCAACTCGGAAATGGGCTATTAAGTACCATTGAGCTAGTGTCATGTTGGCACAAAAAGGAAGGGACATTTGGTGAGATTAGCTAGGTGAGTGTGTGGTAGTCTTGTACCAGAGATTAGTTGTTTACTGGAACAAACCCTGTAACAGTACAGTGTTGCCATTCCATAACAATATTCACTGGTGCAGTTACATAAGTTCAACGTTATCGATAAACAACTTATTAGTAGTTGCTGGAAAACCTTAAAAATGTTCCAGTGGAACAGTATTCAAATCCATGATGATACCCTATGGCACTATATAATGCTTTACTATGTGAGCTATCAAACCATCTGGGAGTATGTTAAATCCTGTGCGAGTTGTTGGTTCAGCAACAATGACCATTCTCATATCATATTACATTCTAATTCACCATTTTGCAATTTTTTCAACCTAATAATCCCTTGGAGGATTTCACCTGATAGTATTTGGCGAAATTCATATTTAAACTCATTAATAATTCATGAGCCTAACAGCCTATCAAAACACCAATAAAACGTCACGTGTGTGAGCTTTATATCCTGATAAGAAATATAAAGAATACTAATAAGGCATAGCTTGTTTTTCTTGTATGCTAATATTCACCTCTCACAGGCCCGTAGCTGGAGTATTTCAAGGGGGATTCGTATCCATTTGTCTGACGAAAAACGTTTACCTTAGGGTGGGGGTAGAGAAGAAAAAGCGCTTTAATCAAACGTCAGTTTGGATCGCTATGTATTGTAAGTCCCTTAATTCCCTACTATACAAAAAGCTAGTGCATTATTGGTATAACACTAACAGTCCGTATCACAACAAGGGGCCACAGTAACATAAAAGTGTCACAGCAAATTTGATAGCTCTACCATTCGCGGATGCATGGTAGCAAAAAGCTCCACCACTACTTCTTCAAGGTCTATTTGCATGTCGTAATGGATATGCATAAGTGCAAGTGACGCTAATCTGTTCTCACTCATCGTGCATCGCATATGGGTGTTTAACCTTCGCATCGCGCTGAAAGACCTTTCGCACTCGCAGCAACAATACTCGTCACATTTGTTGGAACACCCATCCCCGTTTCCCCCTTCCTCCAATGTTGATTTCCACAACTACTAGTAGCCGCCCGAAAAATTCTCACACAACATTGAATTGGGGGAAGGGGGATGTGGTATAAGCTACGATCTTGTAACACGATGATTCTGACCATTCGCTAAGTGTTCCAACTAAATATGTCTAGTATTGTAGGTATCGGAGAGGATGAACATTTACGCACGCATGCGCTGACGGAATGTTTGAAGACGAGACGACAAAAATATGCAGTACCTCCAGACGTGGCGCTGGAGCGTCGTACCAAACGAGTCATCCCGGGATTTCGGCCCGTGCGATCGCTTTTGGACGCAGTTGGCCCTTCGCTGCTTTCTGCTACCGACCTCGCCTCCCGGTACGGCATTGAGGGAGGGATATGTCGGCCCCTAAACCATATAAGACAAATCCCACGCCTACTCACAGCTCCAAACCTCCCTTGTCATTACAATTTAACGTAAGATTTCGATGGTTTATATATTCAAGAGAAAAGTCATTTTATCTGTCGTATGGTAAGCACTGGAGTCGCAGATTACAAAGTGCACGCGTGAGCCCTGCCGAAGGTAACATACATGCATGCATAAAACTTTATTTCATCTCGAATTTCTGAATAACATCTTCGACACATTACAGCTAACATACATAATATATACAGATACATAACTAAATACTAAATAATATTTAAAGATATATGAATCAAAACTAAAAGCCGCTGTACAAAATGCGGCCCTGGATTAGTTTAAAACCAGTAAACTCAGTGGTACGGGAAAAATCAGGTAGCGCATTTCGCAACGTACTTAGTTAATACGTAAGAAAAAGAACTAAGACCATAACTGGTTGTTCTAGGTTTATTGAGGGACAGAAACGGTAAGTTCCACGAAGATCATGCATAAGAAGAGAACGGGAGAGAAAACGTATTTTTCATATGGACAAGCCTTTTCTTTCTTTAACTACTTTTATACAATAATATGAGGAAATTTTGAATGCGCTTATTGCATAGAGATGTAGAGTTTGACTTAAGTGGTACGTAAGAGGACAGGTAATCGCAAATATAAATCTTGTTACTCTCTTATTTACATTATACCGTTTCTTTGACAAGAAATTACAAAAGGCCAGGCCGAATTTCCTATGATAAAAAGTTTACGTTAACAGCACGCATCTTGGCTACACCTTAGTATCCGCCTAGAAATCTTCTTCTCGCTACTTTTTCCTCATTTGATGAGGACCAGTCCCCGCTTGCCTCCTTCATGCCCAAAAGGAATTCTGGGTAATTCGGCCGTTCCATGACAAGGGAAGACCCTCGATTCTCATTTCATAGATTTTCTTATGAGTGTGGAGCAACCCAGTCCTACAGGCAAAATACAGCATCGATTGAAGTTTTTAGCTTTCAAAACTTGCTCAAATTGTATCGGTAGGTCCTCGAATTCGTCCACAGAAAGGCCAGAGAGACGACTTCACTGGTGCTGTGAACCGCCATGTTTACAACAGAGCGATTTAGGCGTTCCACTCTGCATGAAATCATCTCTCACCTCTGTCTCGACAAGACCAGACACGCACGGTTCTTACGTTACGTTTATGCCCCTGTAGAATCAACCGAAATCTCAACTCCTTGTCAAAGTTAACCAGCATCTTAATATTTTTGGTAGGCTAAAATACTCGTCACATTTGTTGGAACACCCATCGCCGTTTCCCCCTTCCTGAATGGAGGAAGGGGGATGTGGTATAAGCTACGATCTTGTAACACGATGATTCTGACCATTCGCTGAGTGTTCCAACTAAATATGTCTAGTATTGTAGTTACGGGCTAAGTGGATAGTATTTTGAGCAGAGTGAATATGTTGGGAAATTCATCCTCGTCGCACTGCTTCAGGGCTGTGGCACACGAGCCCGGGAGCTCTTCCTCCTCTGCATACTTGATTCTTCACCGCCGAAATTCTGCCGGGAAGAGCTGTGGAGATGGAAGATCGTCCATGTACATATCCACCACCCCTTGTAACTCTTGCGACTTCGTTTGATTCTCGTTCATTAAAGAAGGAACCAAAGCAAGCAGCCTTGAGGCTTGGACCGTGACGGCATCGAAGCGCTCTCCTAGCTGCGATGTGGTCAAGAAATGGAGCAGCCACGTTGATCCGATAATACTCCTTTGCTGTTGGAGCTGGAGCGTTGGCGCGATGACGTTGCCTGCCAGCAACTCTGGGAGCTGTTGGCGCCACTCCCACCTTAGCTGCCATTGCCATTGCCTTCTCACACGCATCATCACACTGTTTTTGCTCTCTTAATGTGCGAATTTGTGACGTTCTCGTTGCCGTCGCCGTTGTCTTTGCTAAAGCCCGTCGCACACGCTAACCTCTTAACCAACGGTTAGCGCTAACCAGGCTTCCAGCAACTGGCCCCTGGTTGGAAGGAAAGAGCGGGGGACAAGGCGCGAACCTGTTTCACCACCCGAAAGATCCTGGGAACGAAAATCGCATTGTGCGCTATAAGGAATGGAGCCAAATTCTTTTGAAGTCGTTGAAGGTTTTCGACTGTGATTTTCTTCCGGCATCCTGAAGCAAAGTGTTCCTGAGGACATCATTAAGTCCAGTGATGGAGTAAATCTTACCAGATGCAGACTCTGCCTCGTCTAAAATTCTCACTTATTTAATTCAGCTAAACGAGTGCATCGCTCGGGCGAAGCGGTAACTGAAAGGATATTGACAGCTTTGCTTCAGTAGGTAACAAGTCTTTAGTCTAAAAACATTACTTTAAGGTCTTACCAAAACCCATAGCACGTGAAAGTTCAGCCAAATTCCGACCAGATTAAAGACTTAGAAAATGTTAGGTGACAAGCAACGGTTTCATGTTTCGCCTTAAAAAATTCCTTCAAAAATCTCGGACATCAGGAGAAAAAACAACAAACTCATGCCTTTCACCTCTTTTCCTTCTTGTAATTGTACGGAAATGGCTGCAATGATTAATTCATAGGAGATCAACCTAACATTGTAACGAACACTTTCATGATTGCCGCACGCGATAATTCAGTGCTCATGCAATGTCCGCAAGAAAGAAAATAACTACTCTTGAATCAACCATGAACTAGAAGCAATCAATAAAGTAGAAACATACGACAAGCGGAATTCTTAAGCGGTCACCCAGCGAAGTACTACTCTCGCCCTACAGGATTTGACTGCGGGGATCGGACGGGACCCGGTTTTTTGCCTGTGGTATGGTCGTAGACGGAAGAATACAAGCTCTAGTTGTATGTGTGATTTGTTTTCGTCTAGCCAAGCGAGAAAGCGAGTGAAAATCCCCCTTGCCTTCCCTTCAGACTGCAAAGAATGTTCAATTAATAGGCCATCAACCAGTTACATTGTGACGACAACTCTAACATTTGTCGCGCGCGAAAATTCAGTGCTCATGCAATATGGACAAGCAAGAAAATAACAACTCATGATTTTACCATAAACTAAAAGCAATCAATAAAGCCTACAACACGAGGAATTCCCAAGCGGTCACCCAGCGAAGTACTACTCTCGCCCTACAGGATTTGACTGCGGGGATCGGACGGGACCCGGTCTTTTGCCTGTGGTATGGTCGTAGACGGAAGAATACAAGCTCTAGTTGTATGTGAGATTTGTTTTCGTCTAGCCAAGCGAGAAAGCGAGTGAAAATCCCCCTTGCCTTCCCTTCAGACTGCAAAGAATGTTCAATAATAGGCCATCAACCAGTTACATTGTGACGACAACTTTAACATTTGTCGCGCGCGAAAATTCAGTGCTCATGCAATGTGGACAAGCAAGAAAATAACAACTCATGAATCAACCATAAACTAAAAGCAATCAATAAAGTAGAAGCCTACAACACGACGAATTCCCAAGCGGTCACCCAGCGAAGTACTACTCTCGCCCTACAGGATTTGACTGCGGGGATCGGACGGGACCCGGACGGGACCCGGTTTTTTGCCTGTGGTATGGTCGTAGACGGAAGAATACAAGCTCTAGTTGTATGTGTGATTTGTTTTCGTCTAGCCAAGCGAGAAACCGAGTGAAAATCCCCCTTGCCTTCCCTTCAGACTGCAAAGAATGTTCAATTAATAGGCCATCAACTAGTTACATTGTGACGACAACTTTAACATTTGTCGCGCGCGAAAATTCAGTGCTCATGCAATGTGGACAAGCAAGAAAATAACAACTCATGAATCAACCATAAACTAAAAGCAATCAATAAAGTAGAAGCCTACAACACGAGAAATTCCCAAGCGGTCACCCAGCGAAGTACTACTCTCGCCCTACAGGATTTGACTGCGGGGATCGGACGGGACCCGGTTTTTTTGCCTGTGGTATGGTCCTAGACGGAAAAAGACAAGCTCTAGTTGTATGTGTGTTTTGTTTTCGTCTGGCCAAGCGAGAAAGCGAGTGAAAATCCCCCTTGCCCTCCCTTCAGACTGCAAAGAATGTTCAATTAATAGGCCATCAACCAGTTACATTGTGACGACAACTTTAACATTTGTCGCGCGCGAAAATTCAGTGCTCATGCAATGTGGACAAGCAAGAAAATAACAACTCATGAATCAACCATAAACTAAAAGCAATCAATAAAGTAGAAGCCTACAACACGAGGAATTCCCAAGCGGTCACCCAGCGAAGTACTACTCTCGCCCTACAGGATTTGACTGCGGGGATCGGACGGGACCCGCACGGGACCCGGTTTTTTGCCTGTGGTATGGTCGTAGACGGAAAAAGACAAGCTCTAGTTGTATATGTGTTTTGTTTTCGTCTGGCGAAGCGAGAAAGCGAGTGAAAATCCCCCTTGCTTGCTCTTCAGACTGTAAAGAATGTTTTATTAATAGGCCATCAACCAGTTACATTGTGACGACAACTTTAACATTTGTCGCGCGCGAAAATTCAGTGCTCATGCAATGTGGACAAGCAAGAAAATAACAACTCATGAATCAACCATAAACTAAAAGCAATCAATAAAGTAGAAGCCTACAACACGAGGAACTCCCAAGCGGTCACCCAGCGAAGTACTACTCTCGCCCTACAGGATTTGACTGCGGGGATCGGAGGGGACCCGGTTTTTTGCCTGTGGTATGGTCGTAGACGGAAGCATACAAGCTCTAGTTGTATGTGTGATTTGTTTTCGTCTAGCCAAGCGAGAAAGCGAGTGAAAATTCCCCTTGCCTTCCCTTCAGACTGCAAAGAATGTTCAATTAATAGGCCATCAACCAGTTACATTGTGACGACAACTTTAACATTTGTCGCGCGCGAAAATTCAGTGCTCATGCAATGTGGACAAGCAAGAAAATAACAACTCATGAATCAACCATAAACTAAAAGCAATCAATAAAGTAGAAGCCTACAACACGAGGAATTCCCAAGCGGTCACCCAGCGAAGTACTACTCTTCCCCTACAGGATTTGACTGCGGGGATCGGACGGGACCCGGTTTTTTGCCTGTGGTATGGTCGTAGACGGAAAAAGACAAGCTCTAGTTGTATGTGTGTTTTGTTTTCGTCTGGCCAAGCGAGAAACCGAGTGAAAATCCCCCTTGCTTGCTATTGAGACTGTAAAGAATGTTTTATTAATAGGCCATCAACCAGTTACATTGTGACGACAACTTTAACATTTGTCGCCCGCGAAAATTCAGTGCTCATGCAATGTGGACAAACAAGAAAATAACAATTCATGAATCAACCATAAACTAAAAGCAATCAATAAAGTAGAAGCCTACAACACGAGGAATTCCCAAGCGGTCACCCAGCGAAGTACTACTCTCGCTTTACAGGATTTGACTGCGGGGATCGGACGGGACCCGGTTTTTTGCCTGTGGTATGGTCGTAGACGGAAGAATACAAGCTCTAGTTGTATGTGTGATTTGTTTTCGTCTAGCCAAGCTAGAAAGCGAGTGAAAATCCCCCTTGCTTGCCCTTTAGACTGCAAAGAATGTTTTATTAATAGGCCATCAACCAATTACATTGTGACGACAACTTTAACTTTTGTCGCGCGCGTCAATTCAGTGCTCATGCTACGTGGGCAAGCCAGAAAATAACAACTTTTGAATCAACGATAAACTAAAAGCAATCAATGAATATGAAACCTACAACACGAGGAATTCCCAAGCGGTCACCCAGCGAAGTACTACTCTCGCCCTACAGGATTTGACTGCGGGGATCGGACGGGACCCGGTTTTTTTGCCTGTGGTATGGTCCTAGACGGAAAAAGACAAGCTGTAGTTGTATTTGTGTTTTGTTTTCGTCTGGCCAATCGAGAAAGCGAGTGAAAATCCCCCTTGCCCTCCCTTCAGACTGCAAAGAATGTTCAATTAATAGGCCATCAACCAGTTACATTGTGACGACAACTTTAACATTTGTCGCGCGCGAAAATTCAGTGCTCATGCAATGTGGACAAACAAGAAAATAACAATTCATGAATCAACCATAAACTAAAACCAATCAATAAAGTAGAAGCCTACAACACGAGCAATTCCGAAGCG
>NC_090870.1:19481742-19521742 GCF_036669935.1 Montipora foliosa | reverse complement strand
AACTTGTGATCTTATTAACGAGATTAGCTCACGGAATAGTTGTAAGTCGTCCAATATTTTGGAAATCCAAGCTAATAATAGAGCCACAAATAACGCCGATGATGTGGCGGAAGCTTTCAATGAGCACTTCATGCTAACATTACGAAAATGCTAGCTCAAGATATTCCGGTTGAAGAAGTTGACGCTGAACCATTCTTGTCGCCCTCTGATAATTCGTTTTCTCTAAAAACTTCGAGTGTCGACATTGTTCTCGACCTTTTGGAAAAAATCGATGAAGAGAAAGCCACTGGCCTTGACAAGATACCTAGTAAGCTATTAAAAATGGAAGCTAGAATTGTTGCAACAGACATATTAACAAAATCAATCCTCACGGGAATCTATCCAACTGAATGGAAATTGGCTAGGATGACACCGATCTTTTAAAAAGGCATCTCCGTTAATATCCCTGTAGTCTCAAAAGTGCTTGTAAAACTCGTCTATGACCAATTTTATCATTACCTAAATGATAATAATCTGCTATAAAGTTGCCAATCAGGGTTGCGTTCCTTACACAGTACCATTACAGCTTTGCTTGAGGCGACAAATGGCTTCCTGAATGCAGTCGTTTTCATTGACCTTAAAAAGGCATTCGACGCTATCGACCATGAAATCATTTTACGCACGATGTCATACTTTGGGGCTGACCAGGAAACTATCACTTGGTTTCAATCGTACCTAAGCAATCGGACCCAAAGATGTAATGTAAATGGAAGACTGTCAACTCCTCGCACTGTTACTTGTGGGGTTCCGCAAGGCAGCATATTAGGTCCCTTGCTATTTTTAATGTATCTTAACGATCTTCTTAACTGCCTTCGGGAAGCTTCCCCGAGAATGTTTGCTGACGATACCAATATAGCCCTAACTGCAAAAACTTTAACAGACCTTAAACTAGCAATAATTACTGAGCTCAGGTTGAGTTTAAATGTGGCTAAGACCGAATTAATGATAATTGGATCTAGGCAGAGATTAAACACTCAATGTGGCGAGGTTGATATAGGAATTGATGACAAAATGATCAGGAGAGTAGATCACACTAAATCCCTGGGTCTTACCACTGATGATCGGCTTTCTTGGTCAAATCATGTAGACGAAATATGCAGGAAAGTTTCCTCAGCTAAAGGAGCCTTTAAACGAATACGGCACTTTATCTCAGCTAATACAGCGCTTCAAATTTATAACGCTTTAATATTGCCGCATTTTGAAACAGAAAGCACTAATTATGTATAAAGCAATTCATGATCTTGCCTGCTCCGGAATACCTTCTCGACGCCTTTTATGCTGAATATAACTTGAGAACTTTAGAAGGTAAACTTACTCTGCAGGAAAGTTTCCTCAGCTATAGGAGCCTTAAAACGAATACGGCACTTTATCTTATCTAATACTGCACTTCAAATTTATAACGCTTTAATATTGCCGCATTTTGATTATTGCAGTCCTGTCAGTACTGCTTAAGTGGCCAGTCAAGTGATAAGCTGCAAAAATTACAAAATCGCGCAGCCAGGGTAATTACTAAATGACCGTTTGATACGAGCTCCAACCTCCTTCTCGATACTCTTAAGTGGGAGAAGCTGTCTTTTCGACGTAGAAAACAGAAAGCACTAATTATGTATAAAACAATTCATGATCTTGCCTGCCCCGGAATACTTCAACGTCTTTTCAGTCAGCGAAATGCTGAATATAACTTGAGAAATTTAAAAGATTAACTTACTCTGTCCAAGCCAATTACTAATTATTTGAAACGGAGTGTCTCTTATAGCGGGGCCTGTTTGTGGAACAATTTTCCCCAATACTTAAGAAATGCTGACTCTATTGGGCAGTTCAAACGTACAATCAAGCAGATATCTGACCTATCGGATCCCCACACGGCAATCATGTAAAACAGTTGTAAAGCGTTTTTTACCTTTTTTTTTAGCTTAACTGGTGATTTTCCGTGTTTACTAAAGTTTACTTACTCATTCACTCACTACGAGTGAGATAACATTAGAAATGAGCTCCATTCTCTCCCTTCAACACACGATGTTGTTTTCAAAAGCCTTAATGATTAGGATAACATACGGTATTTACTTACCCTAGAAAACGAAACCACTCCAAAGATGGTAGGTAAATACACATATTTAATGTTTCAGAAGAGAAAAGACATCCTAAATGCAAAATAATTAAAAATAATAATGTTATACCAATTGTATTACAAGTAATCGTATGATCTTTTCGTTAATTAGTTATTCTAGTAGATATCATCACCTTTATTGTAACGAGACCGATACCTCCCTTTGGAGAAAAGGAGCCTTTCTTTGGAGAGTAAGGCGCAATAAAGATTTACTGTTATTGTTACTGTCACTCACTCACTCACTCACTCACTTACTTACCAATCACAGCGGAGCATCCTGCTTAAAGGGTGACGCATAACCAGTCGACCTCATCTCCTGATGAAGACTAGCTGTATGCAGTCGAAACGTCGCGATTTACATCACAACTTGAGTGAACACATCGTGAGACAAACGAGAATACTTTATTATTAAGGTAGTCTATTTATATAATTTCTATTTTTACAAGAAGTTATCGCAATTCGACCCAAAGGCAATAATGAAATGGACGAAAAACACAGACATTTTGTCCAAGAAATATCTAGTAATTCCTATATACGATGATCACCATTGGATTCTAGTCATCGTCAAGACTGCCCAAACATTTCATTGATGATATTTGATTCTCTTCACCAGCAACACAAATCTGTTGAACTGAGGATACCAAGATACCTGAGAGATGTGTGGGCAGCTAAAATACCACAAAGTGAAAAGAAGGCCTTGGAAGTAGAGCAGATCAGGTATCCTACAGTCCCACCACAACCAAATAACAATGACTGTGGTTTGTACGTTATGAAATGTTTTGAACAATTCCTTGGCTTTGTTAACAGAGACTTGCAGTGGTCTACATGGAATCCAACATTTCCACATCAAGACATCCTCTCCCTCCATAAGATAGTTTAGAATACTTTTATGGACGAAATATCCACCAAGTTACACAAGCAATGATTCTCATGAATTCTACGATATGGAACGTGAGCAATTTTTAACAATGGGTCTTCGTACATTCTGAAAACAGCTTTACTAGTCTGAAGTATCACATTAATAGAATAGCAATCAGAACAAAGTGTACTCGGTGAACTATTTTCAAATAAGCATTTATTCAACTACCAATCATTTGATCAAGAGAGGAAAACTGAGGCTGATAAAACGTACTTGCTGTCAGCGATATTAAAATAAAACAGACTTAACTGATTAGAGTGTAAAGTAAAGTGCCAGTTTTCTACCCCATATGAACCATGTGAGCGTTAGCCCTACTGATGGAACAGGGCCCACACAAGGACAGAGAAAAACTCTGACCAGGGTGGGAATTGAACCCACGACCTTCGGTTTAGATCACCGTTGCTCTACCGACTGAGCTACAAGGTCACGGCAATGAACATGTACAAGTAAAACGAAGGGTTACGTGTAGCACTTATATTTCAACAGCCTTAGCCGGGCCGGGTAAGCCGGGCAACCACGAGATCACATAAAAGACTTGTTCATCGTATGGTTTGAGTGATGTGCTAATAAATAATAATAAATAATAATAAATAATAAATCAACCAAGGTTCAGGCTCTCAGTTTCTTCAGTGTTTTTCCGTATTCCCTCCAACTTTTTAAGCAAGTGAAATTTCAATGTGTTTTCTTGTTAGTGACAAATTTGAGCCACTTTCTCGATCATCTCAAAGCCTAAAATTTGTTCTACTGAAACTCCGTTGCTCTTCTGCGCACATTTCACGGACATTATGAAGTAGAAAAAACGCATCATGGTGACAAACTTCCCATGTTCACGTTTCAGGAAATTTCGAAGTCAAAAATTCACAGTTCATAGATTCTCATGATTTTGTGTTTTCACTGGTCAGGAACAATCAAAATCTCTTAATCCCGTATCACGCAGTAACCAATTTCCTACCGCCCCCCACCCTCACCTCAACCCTCCCCTGTAGTAGATCACATTACTATACACATTCATACTTTTCCTGTCCGAATAATAAATTTGGCACACCACACCGCTTGACATTCTGAGAGTTGCCCGTTTTAGCGTGAAAATTTGAGAATTTGACATTCCAGAATACGGTTGCGATGGCAATATCAAGTTGCGCGACCGATGTTGACGACTAAGTGTTTCCGTTAAATAGGGGTCGCCTCGTACCTCATTGAACAGGCTTCTGGATTGGTCAAACAAAACAATAAAAGGGGGGGGGGGGGCTGATAAATTATCTACTATACAAAAGATTGGGAGTACCCCTACTTGCTGCATTAAACATTTTCAGGGACCCCCTTTTGGTATCCCTAAAATTTGAGACACCCCCACCTACCGGCATGGCCACAAACCAATACACGATGCAGAAGTCCCAAGAACGAATGACACAAATTAACGCAAAAACAGAAAAACGCTTCCAAAGCATAGCGATCTGCTAAGAAACGCAGAAAAAAAGCAAGGCAAACAAAGCCTTTAGAAAGCCGGCTATCTCACTGATACATGCATGGCACAACCTAACAGGCCCTCAAGAACCAAGAGATCCAGAGCCCGAGTCAAATCATCAAAAGCAGAATCAGTCGCTTCTACCACTGACAAGGCTATCGGTTGAGAGTATAACTAAATTGATGCAAAAGCGTGCGGTCAAAAGGTTGCATTCACATTACTGCACAGACTGAGTTTTCGACAGTTTTGTAAAGTAGCGGACATATTTCTGAAAGCACCTTGCGAGAGCGAGCTACCTTAGGGGGTCTGGGGGCATGCCCCCCCCCCCCCTCCCCCGTAATTTTTTTATATAGAACAATCAAACGGCCTCAAACAAAAACGAAAACCCTGGCCTGCTGTAGCAAAAATCGATACCAAAAAACTTACAACATATCATCAAGACGAACTGTTTTCCAAATCTAAAGTCTCATAGAACAAAAACCATTGCTAAATGAAATCTTACTGGAACCGCCTAAAAGAGGCATCCATTCAAATATGTACTCGAGAGAGCAAAATTATAACAAAGGAAAAGGAAACCAGACCACATACAAGGGAGTCATGTAGGCCTGTCAACCCCATTTTACGCACTTGAATATTATATTTTGTTACATTGTGATTTCATTGGCTAATGACAGTCTTTGTTTTCATTATATAAGGTACCCCCACCCTTTTACCTCTAAGTTTTTGGGGGACCCCCAATTTCTCATCAGTCTCCCCAGGTAAAGAGAAGGAACGAGTCGAAACACTCCAGTCGGGAGAGCCTACCGAACGAAGCCAAAAAATCCCACAAATCCACCGTAGAACACAAGGGCAAGGTTTTTCTTTCATTTCTTAGTTTTTGGCCTTGGAAGTGCCAGGTCGGTTTCAAGATTCCAAAGATTATAGTTTATGTTTTCTTCATTAAGCACACACACAGAATCAAAACGCGTTGTAGTAACTGTTGTAAGATTGCGACCCAAATTTTTCCCCATCTCGTGTTTTTGAGGAAAAACAAACTAATGTCTCGGATACATTTTTTTAGATGTACTGTTTTATTTTAATTGAAGGAGTGGACTTTGATGGCTTCGTCAGCTGCAAAAATTGTTCTGCTTGTGGCTCTTGCTTTGGTTTTCATGCAATCAATCATCCTTTATAAAATGAAATCACGGAATTCAAACCCAAGCAAACCAAAAATACGTCGATCGAACTCAAAGATAGCACCATTGAGTGGCCTGGAAAAGAGGATGCAGACAGAGTCGAAAGATCCATCAAATGAAACAGCGGAGATGATGACGACACAGATGACAAACAAGTCAAACAAGGCTTTGCCAATAAGCACACTAAAGGTAATTCCATAATTTGAAAATTCACTGGTCGAATATTCAGTCTTTTGCACGAGATTATTCAGCTAAAATATAATCAGTGTTTATGTTACATGAATGCCTGTGCAAATCCAGATACAATGCAAGAGTTTCTCAGCCGTCTGGTTAGCATTCTGTGTCGAAATGACAAAATGTCTATCCTGTATGAGGAGACAGAGTAGTAATATATCACTTCCTTCTCACGAGAGAAGCCATTTTAGTATATTCTACATGTGATAAATCCGAGAAAACAAGCCATTTTTTGAACGTGAGAGCTCTGATTAGCAGAGAACGATTGACTGAAGGGAAAAATTGGTCAGCGAAGTGTTATTGCTCACCGAAACCTTTGATGGTGTGAGTCCAATCGCTCGCAGCTCAATACGTTAATCAATTTGGATGATTACTGTAACCGAAAGAGAAAAAAAAGTTTCAAGTCTAAATCAAGGTCGTTTCCTCAATCGATCTAGAGTAACCTGAGCTATGACCAGTGTAACAAAACAGAATTAAACATCAGATTCGGGTGAAGAATCTAATCATTGGTATGAAAATTATGGAAAACGAAACAGAGCCAGGCGGGTTGAACGGTAAAGGAATGTATTGCTCTTTTTCCTTTCGGAGTTTTCTGTGCATTCCAACTCGGTCAGGAGGCCATGGCTACCTGGGAGCGTATAATTCCATTGTATTTGTGGAACGGCGACGTTTTTACACGCTGAGGTTTTCCAGCGAAACCAGACCTTTCCAGCTAATCGCAAGTCTTGCATGAGAAACTAGACGCTCCGTAAACGTAAACTGGGTTGCCTGTGGTACATGTTAAACAAAAGCAGATGGCACTGAGTTAGGTGGTATTGAAGGGGCTAAAACTGGATTTCCCAGGAATGAGGCCGTAAAAAATCGAAAAAAAGCAAAAAAGCCGAGGAATCCAATAGGTACTCCTGGTAATTCTTACAATGGAAGACGCAGGCTAGGGAATCGAGGCCGAATTTGGCATATTTCTCATCACATCCGGAGCTGCTCAGTCCGGAAACAAAACACTATTAATTTTTGTGTTTCCTCAGAGACGAAAAGTATCTATTTTGACTTCAAGGTGAGCTATTTACACAATACACCTTATTCCAAAATGGCCGCTATTTTAGTATTCTTTTATTTCCATGCAAATTGGCCCGCTTTCAAACGTAAAATTCAAAAGAATATTTAACTTTGAATGAGGCCATAAGGGCCAATTTGCATGGAAACAAAAGAATACTAAAATGGCGGCCATTTTGAAATAAGGTGTATGAGGTTGAGTGGCCAATCAAAACAGAGTTTGTAATTGAAAATCTATTGTAAACATCTATGAGTTGCAAAAAAAAAACACGTGAGCCTAAATAATCGCAAACCATAATGATGACAAATACAAAAGCGAAGGAAATGGTTAATAAATATGAATTTTTTTACTATCTGAATGATTTTGGGTCAGATCAAAGCGATATATTGTTGAAAAATCTTCGTGTCATGAGTAATGTAAACAATCTTCGCATTAGTAAGTCGGAGCAATAAATTGGGTTAGTCATGAACCGGTTAAAGTTATTGTTGGCTTCCCAAATAAACTTCATTTTACGCTAGAATGACTAAACAGATATTTTCTGACGTTCAAAACATGGCTACCTATTACTGCGGAATTCATCTTCAAGCGCCAACGTGATGGGGGGGGGGGGGGGGGGGTGGGGAAAAAACCAAAAAAAAATTCATGCAAGCGAAAATGCCAAGAAAAAAAATTCACGCACAGAAGAAGGTAAAGAAAAAAAAATTCATGCAGGAGGAAGGTCCAATTCTTATTCAATATATTCTTGGGGTCTTACCCCAGGCACTGCTATATTATTGTTAATAACTTAAGACATCTAGTGTACTGACATGTTTTCCTCACACTGAATGAAATGACAAATTGAAGGTGACATAAATTAATTCAAATGGGGTTGACAGACCTGCACAACTCCCGCTGTGTGCCCATTGTGTTGATAAAAGCCTGTATCGTTTTGCTTAAAACAAGCATGTCTTTAAGCGATTTCCCATTTCTATAAGAGATCAAGGGAGGTTCCTTGTATATCTCTCTTAGTAGTGACTGGTTTTGTATTAAATGCCATTTTTCCGTTAGAATATTTTTCAAACATGGCAGTGATGGATGAAATTGTGTCACAAAGGGTAGAATTTTCATGTGCGCTCTCTATTTTTGTGTAAGAGCGTTCTTTTCTTTCTGCGAATTTAACTTCGGAGAGGATTTTTTCCACCAGGTTATTGGGATAAGCTCTCGATGTCAGGCGTGTTCTAAAGTTTTTAATGTTCTCCTCAAACATTACTTTAGAAGAGTTTGTCCTCAGGAGCCTAAGAGCTTCTCCTTTAACGAAGCCTTTTTTAACGCCTGCTGGGTGGCAACTGTTAATTGTAGTTTGTGTACTGAAATGTTTCAGTAGGTTTGTAATGTGTGCGCACGTCGAGAATCGATTCTTTCTCGAATCTCTCTCCCTTATAGACTGTTGTGTCCAAGAAAGTTGTTTCTAACTGTGAGACTTCAGCGGTAAACTTTATGGTAGGGTGGTACGAATTTGCTTGCTCAATGAAATGCTCTATTTCTTCTTTGTTTGTATCCCACAAGCAAAATACATCGTAAATGAATCTTTTCCTTTTCTTTGCTCGCCGGGTGGCAGATTATTTTTAGGTTTAACCAGTGGAGTTTCCGCAAGCTTTATTTTGACTTCTTCTAAGTAAGTCTCAAGAGCAACTGACCGTTGAATCGATGGAATCCAACTGGATTTCACGTTAAATGGATGTTGCTCAGTATTTTGGTCATGATAGATATATTGAAGGCGCATGCTTCTGGCAAATTGGTTGAAGTCTGAAATTAGCTGGCGCCTTATCTGGTTTTCTTTCATGACAGGTGTTGGAATGAATTTCAAACTTCGAGAGAGTAAATTGATCTGCTCTGTAGTCAATTGTGTGTCTGAGAGGTTTTTGATGTGTTGCTTGCGTAACTCTATAGTGTCACCACATGATTCAGTAATTAGCGCCAAGTACACGCCCAATCAGGACTGTGCTCAAGTCTTAAGCAACCGTTTCGGCCATCCTCCTGTGTCCGAAGAACAAAAGCAGCTCCCCATCGCTTATTCTATAACAATACACAAAAGTGCACGTTTGGTTGAGAGAATTCTTCAAGCAATCTATATGCCCAACAATGTGTACTGCATTCATATCGACGCAAAATCCCCAGAGATCTTGCTTACAGCCATAAAGGCTATGATACGCTGTATTCCAAATGTATTTGTCGCCACCAATAAGACAAGCGTTTTTTGGGGACATTTTAGTTTGGTTCAAGCTCAGCTCAATTTTATGGAAGAGCTTTTACAGTCTCCTGTGAAATGGAAATATTACATCAGTTTAGTTGGACAAGATTTTCCACTTTACGATAACAACGAAATTGTGAGAGCATTGCAAACTCTTCGAAACCACAACAATATTAAAAGTGTTCCTGTAACTGAATCAGGAAAAAAAATATTATGGGCTCGCACGAATTTCGTCCACCGTTTTATCAACAATAGGTTCGTTAGAGGACGAAAGAAATCCCCTCCGCCTCACAACATAAAAGTTTTTAAGGGAGCGACACATTATTGCGATACGAGAATTTGTTAACTTTGTACTGCACAGCCAGATTGGAAAGGACTTTGTTGAATTTTTAAAGGATACTTAAATCCCAGATGAATCGTTGTATGGAACCTTACATCAGTATCCGCTGGCCCCAGGTGGAATCCAAGGGAAACAGCCAGAGTGGATACCACGCGCTTTGATGTGGCGTTTTCATGTGAGCAAAAATTCTTGTAAAGGATTCTGGAAACGAGATCTATGTTGGATCTCTTTTCAAGCCCTGCAGTGGGCCCTCGGCGAAAAAATGAAAATGAAACTGTTTGTTCACAAAATCCCCTATAACTTCAGAGACGAGCTGGTAGACTGTATTCTTGTTGCAAGACAAGGAAGAAAATACGGTACGGCTGTCTGGAAAAACTAAAATAAATAGTACAAAGTACGTGCTCAGTTGTTCATGACACTATATTGATCCAAAGATGATGTCAAAATCACCTCGCGAACGGATTTCTACCCCAGTTTCAAAGGCTCCGATCGATTTTGGACCACGGCAGATAGTAACCGAAAACATCCATTGTAGGTTTCAGGGGCTCATTAACGTGAGGAGGGAATTATTCCTGAATAATAACCTGTTTTTTTTTGTCGAGATCCATCCAAAATCCCTCGTGCGCCAACCTTTTCGATTCGGTTTAGCGACCAGGCCTATGAGTCAAATTACTTACTCACCCGGTGGCCAACTGTCAACTTGATCCCATCACGCAAAAGCCAATTGTAGAAACCTTTTAGATAAATAAATAAGTGGTCGATAGAAAAAAGATTGTTTCTTTCCATCGCCTTGCTTTCAAAGCTAGCGATTGTAGAACGCACTTAAATTATCTGAGATGACTACTATAGTCTATTATATAAAATGAACGTTTGAGGCCCATGCATTGAAGTCGGGATCAATTTTTGGTGCCGTAAAAAATTGATAAAGGGCTCTTCAGTTTTAGTAACTACAGAGAGGGACTGTTAGGCTCCAAAATGACTCTTTCTTCATGCTTTTGTGATTTAAAACGCATTCATAGAATCATCCGGTTGCAATTGGCTATTCATTTTAAAGATCTTTGACGTTCCTGTTCCTAAGGTTTGTACCGATAAAAACTGTGAAAAAACTTGCGTATCTTTGTTTAATTAAGCAAAGGTGTCCACTTTTTCAAAAAACTAACCTAATTATCTCCGAAAAAGGCACGGTTACCCCCTATTTTCATTTCACATTCCAATAGCCCAAACTAAGATATACTTTTCTGCGTAGTCATAACCCGGGGAATATTTTCTTTTCATCAGGTGGCACCGTCCTAAAGATCCATTAATGTTTGTCTCATAGTCACACAAAAGAATGAGGCCTTCAGGAAAATGGTTGTTTAATAATGCAAAAGATTGTTTGGACTTAAGCAAATTGTGTCATAGATTGTCGTTTCGTGATAACGAATTTTATTTGGACAAAAATGTAAAAGGCCTTTTCTGCCAATGAATGTCAAAGGAAGGAATTGCTTGTCTTTTCGCATCTTTCAAGGAAATGAAGCCCGGTGCTAATGAGAGTATATTGACCACAATGAAACAACTATTCTAAGCGAAATTGGTCATCGCTATTCCTGAATTGCACATTCGAGTTATTGTCCCCAGAGCCGCGCGGTACTCTTATCCCCCAGAGAACAAGCTCGCAGGAAATCTAGGCTTTACTAAGACTCGAACCCATGATTCCGCTGCACTTGCTCTACCATCTGAGTTCGAGTCTCGTTCGAGTCCCATTCAAGACTGGTTCTTTTTTTCTTTGCAACTTCTCAAGAAGCTTCACTTGCTGCTATGATCACAATTCACTGAATACACGGAACAAATATTGACACTAATAAATGGAAATTTTCTTTAGAAGAAGAACAAAAGGTCTGTTATGGCCACCAGAAACTGGTGGCCAACCAAGCACTCAGCGTCTGACAAAGAGCGTTTGATGGTGACCACAAGGGGGTTTGTTTGTGAAAACTCAAGGCAGCAATTATCCCCCGTCTTCGATCGGTGATCTCGAATTGAACTCCACGGATCTTTCCAAGTGGGTGTTAATCGCTGTGCGAAAAATCACAGCCCCTGCGGATCGGAGTAAAGCTAGATACCTGAATTTAATTTTTTATATGCCGTTGCTTCATTGTTTCTAGTGCCTCATTGTTTCTATTTGCGGGCGGAACTGCTTTGTATATTTTGAAGTGTAAGAGGCTTTCTTCTTAAATCTTCTTAAATAACGTGTCGTGGTCGGTACCTCCGCCGTAAATTTAATTAAAATAGCGAAAGCTTTGCAACGGTTGGACACAAAAAACGATGCGAAATCTATTGCTTTTTCTTCTTTTGAGAGTGGCTGTTGCACTGATTCCGGTTAATCCAGGCATGAAGTCATTCTCATTTGCCATTAAAAATGGTTTTGTGTATCCGGATATAGAAAAGACTCTATACGAACACAACACCGGACAGCCGGGAGTAATTACTGAGCAATGGTTCACCGGCCATGGGACAATGGATCAAGACACCAGGATACGAATTTACATCGACAATGACACCCAAGCAAGTTTGGATTTCCAACTCTTTTTGGCACATGGTATAGGGTTCAACCAAACACAAGAACTTCCCGAGATCCCTTGGGTTACAAAGCGACTCGGTCATACAGCTAATGGCGGAATTTACAACACGTTTAGAGTACCGTTTGGCAAATGCTTCAAGATTACTGCCACAAGACCAACTTGTGGACATATATGGTACATTATTCGTGGGGTTGAGAATTATCCCTTGATACTAGGCGATCTGTTGCTTCCAAAACATACAAGACTTAAGCTTTATAAAAACGAAAACGTTTTGATGAAGCCATTTGAGTTTCTATCAATGGCAAATATCAGTCGTTCTGCAGGGGCAGTGTTTATGGTGACTTTAGCTGCCCGAAGCCAAGATCTCGTCTTTCTGGAAGGTTGTATGCGTGCATTCATTGATGACAGCAAAGATACAACATGGCTCTCATCTGGCACTGAAGACTTTTTCTTGTCATCATATTATTTTAATCGAGGAACATTTCACGCAGATGAAGCAGGCCTCACTTATAAAAATAGACACGGATTAATAAGCGCTTACAAATTTTTCGAAAATGATCCTTTGCTTTTCAGCAAATCCTTTGAACTTTGGTGGAGATGTAGTGATAATGATGACACCAACGTCAAATTTGGCTGCCCTCACACATGGCCAAACCCTGCTCGTTTCACTAAAGAAGAATTCTTGGACAAGGGAAAGTTCGCCAAAAGTGGAACATTCCCCACTAATGTTTTGAGGGAGACAAGTACACGAGTATTCTCCAAGAAAGGAAAAGTTCTCCACCATGCGACGGGTTCCAAAGAGAAAGGCTTTCGCAAAAAAAAGGGTGTTTTTAACAGAGATGAATCAAAAGGGAAAGAAAAGGTTTCCAGGAAAGGAACTAAATCCAAAAAGCGATTCACCACTGTAACAACGTACACATGGGTCTACGAATGGTAAATTCTAATCACAATGCATACAAAATCTTTATGAGGTCGTGTTATTTCTCGGCAAAGGAATTAGTAAAATTCAAAGGACTTTATTGGACTTGAACCTGCAGGCACATTTTCTTTTGTTTAAAACTACATGCAAGAGAGGCTTAAAGGTCAATTCAATACAAAATGACCCCTTAGCTTCGTTTATGTGGCAAAACCGCTGATAAGGGCTATTTTATTGCGCACATAAATTTATAGGGAAAGCTCTGCAAGTACCTCACTTTGTAGCGATGGAGAAAATCCCAGTGAAAAATGAAATCACCCAGAATTTTGGAAAATATTTTGTTTTATCAAATTTATGCTTCCTTAATTTCCTTTTCAAGAGACACTCCATTTCAATTCGAGTTTAATGTGAAAGTTTATTGAGGACGGGTCAGTCAGTCAAATCTGCTGCGGCATTAACCTACCTCATGGCCACAAACCAATACACGGCTATGCAGAAGTCAGAAGAGCAAGCGAAACAAATTAAAGGGAAAGTACGGTCTAGGAAAGGTTTCTCTGAATCGAAAGTTCTTTTCCTGTATTGTCATACTTGACCACTCATTTGGACTAAATGCGTTTAAATAGCCAACAATAACGCTTCAAAAATAGGCAAATTTAAATTGAAATCCGCTCTCTTTTGTTTTGTGTATGCAAACGAGGCTATGACGTACGTAGCAATAGTCAAGGATTTCTCCGGATGACTAAATGTACTTGATGTAAAGAAGAAAAACACAGGCGAGGAGACCAATACTTTGTAGATTTGAATCTTAATCCAGAGGCTAAATTGTATGGATATTGGCTCCACCTCTGAACAGATTTATACCTCGGGGTCGTTAAAAAGGGTTTTATATGTGAGTTATATGCAGTAGTTTTACAAAGCGAAAGAGAGCTTGAAATGCTATCCCGCGCTCATTGCTGTAAAATAAATGCCTGGAAATCAAGTTTAATCTGTCTACCGCGGCTTTCTACGAAATCCCTGTTACAACTTCAAACTGAGCAAACGATCGATTTATACATTTCCATCAAATGGTAAGAGTAAATCGTTTCAGTAGTTTCTATACCGCTAACAAAATTTAACCACATTTCAAGGTACGTTTATTAGCGCATAACAGTGAAAGTCGTCTATATATGGCTTGATTCAGTTTTCTCGCTCCAATATAATGATATTTTGGACTAGTTGACTGAGATTTCCGTATGAAGCGAATGTCACCAAGACCAATATTCATATGCCTGAAGATCCCGCCTGAAGACCCCAACAGACAATATAGCATGCGCAGTCAGGTTATCACGTTTGAGGAATCTATCCACATTTTGTTTTCGCCGGCCAACTTTTTTCTTAAAATTTTAATTTTCCGATGTAAGCTTCGGTTTTTTTATTTTTATATGTGTTCTCAAGTCTAGACATGTGTCTAGTTCATCCCCCTCGAAAGCGTACACCCCAACAGCGGTAATTGTTGATGTGAAAAAGCCTTGCTACGTGTATTGAGCAACATCTGAAAGTTTCGTCGGCTTATACTAAATTAAACGATTCCCCGTGTGAAAGCAAACAAATACGTTTGCTGAAGCATCGAAGACGGCTGTCGCATTTGCTCTGGCTGATTTTTGCCGCCTAGTCTGATTGACTAGAAAATCTGTAAGTATTAAGTGACTTGAGTTTCTGTCGCACTTATGGCCTACATGGCCTACTACCTATTAAACCACAAGACCGTTTACCATAGTTCATCTTACATTTGAATTTCTCGAAGCAGACTCTGCACAGTCTTTAGGTAAAAAAATAATTGGACATGTGACAGCCAATAATTATTATTTTGTGCTTCATTATTCAAGGAAAAGGTTCTTCAGGAAAGAGTTTGATCCTGAAATTTATTTTGTTGCGTATGGTAATTTGACACGATTGAGTTTCTTGTCTTCGCGCACGCAAAGAAATAGGAAGGGGTTTTTGCCTCTTATAGCCAATATATTGTTTGTTTCAATACATTGAAAAGGTGGTCTTTATGCATCCACCATGTTGTGTAATATTCGAGCTTAACAAATTTGCATACGTGCGTTGAAATGTGATATGCGAGGAGACAGGATTTTTTTCCTCTCTGACATGATTAATAGGTAGCCGCAAGTTTTTAAATATCTGTTTTGTCATTATATTGTAAAAGGAAGTTTATTTGGGAAGCCACCAATATTTTTTTAACTTCCTGGTTAATCCAATTTATTGCTACGACTTGTTAGTGCGAAGATTGTTACATGAAACTCATGCTTTTTGCGAATTTTGAGTGTCATGAAATTACATCATTTGCGTAACATAGCTCCTTTATCTCGAAGATTTTTCGACAGATGAATGTAAATATTCAGTTAAATATTACAATAAAATTAAAAAACCAAAGACGGAAGTTTCTTGGCTAAAAAGTACGTTGTTTTACTTTAAAAACGACGAACGATTAACATTCTTTCCCATAGTTCATTCAGTTGACACAAGTTGATCATGTGCACTTTTATCGTTGCCTAGCACGTGATCAATTCCTTTCTTTTGAACAGAACATCATGAAAGTCAAAGACTGCAGAAATTTTCGTGTTTTTACGATCGATTGTCATTGATCTTTCGATGAGAATTCGATTCAGAGTTATATATAAAAACTATGGTTCTTTTTACTTCATTTGTCTTTTGGCTTGTCTTTTACTGTTAACTCCCGGGTTTTACTGTACTTTTTGGTGTAAACGTAAAGCCAAAAAATGTCTTGGCCTGGCATCAGATTAGACTGAAAAGAAGAGGAATTATGAAGCGGAAACAACATCTTCAGTCCTTCCCTAGTGTGTGCAATAAACGGTTGCTTAGTGCAACTGCAAGACATGCATGACATGCAGGAAAACGTCCGTCAGAGCAATTTGCAGTTAGTTATTTTGCAGACTATTTATTTAAAGAAGAAACGAGTGTATTTTATTCAAGAGTGTGTTTTGTTATCTTTAAACTGAATTTATTACCAAAGCTCAAAAAAACTAAAAGACCTCAAATTGGGACAGGACATTACAAAATAATTAGACGAGTGAACGTGTGAGCCAAACGGCCTCTGCTGGCATCTGGGTGACCCCTCAAATGATCTTAATGACCCTCCCCCCCCCAAAAGTGGAACATTCCCCACTAATGTTTTGAGGGAGACAAGTACACGAGTATTCTCCAAGAAAGGAAAAGTTCTCCACCATGCGACGGGTTCCAAAGAGAAAGGCTTTCGCAAAAAAAAGGGTGTTTTTAACAGAGATGAATCAAAAGGGAAAGAAAAGGTTTCCAGGAAAGGAACTAAATCCAAAAAGCGATTCACCACTGTAACAACGTACACATGGGTCTACGAATGGTAAATTCTAATCACAATGCATACAAAATCTTTATGAGGTCGTGTTATTTCTCGGCAAAGTAAAGATTCCCTATTATAAGTCCCCTAGATAAAATTAAATTCATCTATAAAGTTAAAAGTACATAAATTTTTATATTAAACAATTAAATTATTGATAACTAACAGTGTTGTGCAATCTAGCTAAAATAAGAAATGTTTTGGGAAAAATTTTCCCCTGATTAGTTTAAGGAGGCACGAAAACGAGGCTTTTGGGTCAAAACGAGAACTTTTTACCCAAGGACTGTGTGATTTCGTCAGCACCAAGAACACGGATACCGGCCACTTCCAATTTAGGGACTGTGCAATAATTACCTGGACTGGGGGGCTGGGAAATAAGTGAATATTACCCAAAACAAAGTCATACCCCCCCCCCCCCTCTCATTAAGCAAAAACTAATTTCAACCCCCTCCCCCCCTCGCATAATAATATTATTAAGGCTAACCCCCTTGTCCCTTGAAAAAGGTCTCCTCCCATTGATTCCCTCATACCTAGTTTACTCGTTGGATTTCTTCCGCCGCCGGTACCGTGAAACATCACTTCAAATGACTCTCATTTGAAGAGTCCTTGTGTCGTCTTTGCATGAATTGGGAGATTCCTCATTCTTATGCTAAATTATGATGCCATGTTTGATAACGTTGGCATCTTCCTTTTTCATTGAATAACATTATAGTGCTACTTTTGCAACTTTTAAAAAAACTTTCCTGTTTTATTAAATCCTAGTATAACTTTTTAAGGATTAAACCACTGCAAGAACCGTGTACGATCAAAACTTGCTCTACGTTGGATCAAAATAGATCGTGACCACACCATAAAAAAACTTTAAAATAGAAAATATCCTGCAAAGGTTGGTCAAGACAACGTGAACATAGGCGTTGTCTATGTCTCAACAACGCCTATGTTCACGTTGTCTTGACCAACCTTTGCAGGATATTTTCTAAATCCTAGTGCAAATAAAGTATCACTGCTTTAACATATATAAAAGAGGCATTCCTTTCCCACTGCATGACAGATAGGAAAGCAACAGTTCATAGATCAGAACACCTTAGAGTTGATAAATTTATCAGTTTTATTCCAATGTCAGTATTTATATTTGAACTCTAATAACTCCTCCACTACTTTTCCAGTATGCAAAAAGGAATGAAAAAGTAATGCCCCCCGATGTATTAAATGTTACAGCCACCCCCCCCCCCCCCCTCGCTGCAGTAAGCATGTGTTCCCTAGCCATTGTTCAGTGAAAGACTTAAGGTGTCACTGTGCTATGTGTGTTAAAAATGAATGCGAAGAGACATTTGCTCGTCGAACAGCGAAGCATTCCTTTACGATAACAATCAAATACGAATTGACCTCTTTTAGCTTGCACGTTTTCCCATTGCAGACCACGTGATGTTCTCGAGGGAATTCTCCATAAGCACGTGCATAAGACGACATTTGAAAGAAACTGTTCTCTAGAGTAACATCAAGTGGTCTGAAGTGGGAAAAACAAAACGTGAAAGCTGAAGAGGTCAGTTTACAATGAGTTTATTCTTTCCTAGCAAAATGGTTATCCTCTGGTACTTTCATAGGCCTTTAACATCCTCGTAAAAAGTTCAAAGGAGGCGAAAACACCGGTTGGTGATTATTTTCACCTGTCCCTTTTGCATCTATAAAATGCAACAATATACAGCATGTTTCATGATCCGTTCCAGATTTCATGGTGTAGATTGAGATTTCCATTGAAAAAGTCACTTCAAAGAACCATCAATGCAACCTTTTTGTAGGGCTCTTGACTAAAAAGCTTCCTTAGCAACCATTGTCTTTCTGTAGTTAAGTGTCACCCCCTTAATGTTCCTTTGCCAATCTCGACCCCAGAGCTCTTCTCTTGACTGAGGGAGAGAAGAGCCCTGGGGAACCCTGAAACAAAGTGTGCTCTCGTTGGTTTTTCGTGAAGAACAACCAAAAGCGTCTCTAATTGGTGCATTCATGTTAGCAAGAGGAGTGAACAGGCGCCGTAAGGTTCAAATAGGCAATTTTTGTTGGATGATTCACCCTTCAGGGTGAACTATTTACACAGTGAGGTAGAGTGGCCAATCAAAACAGATGCCGTAATTGAAAATCTTAACATATATGAGATGCAAAAACAAACTTGTGAACGCGTGAACCTGAAATATAGCAAAAAATAATGCTGACAAACACAAAAGCGAAGGAAATGGATCATAAATATCATAGTTTTGACTATCTCAAGAGCGACATATTGTTGAAAAATCCAAAATTATCTTTCTAAGACGTAATGAGTAATGAACAATCTTCGCACTGGTGAGTCGTACTAATAAAATGTCGTACTAATAACCAGGAACCAGTTATCATTAAAGCTAGTATCTGCCGATGTTCACATACAAGAGGGGGGTATAGGTTATTTTCGTGAGCCGTGATCGGACCCTTTTATTTCTCGTGAAACGTTAATTTCGTTTTTCTTGCATCGTGAATCGTGATTTTATTCATTAATGTGAAGCGTGATTGAAGAGTTTTTTTGTTTTGTGAAATGTGAATTTGCTTCTTTTGTCCCTGAAAAAGAATTATCTATAAGCATAAAAATGAAGAGCTATCAACTCCATTTCCGGACATAGCTGGTGGCCGCCGTACTGAATCCTTATCAACCCTGACTTCCTGTCAAAGGTCAAAGAACCTGGGGATGAACCTTCCCCCAGGTCTCCCCTGTTTTCCACAGTGCCCAGGGTCTTGTGGGAACAGTTTCAATATGGCGGAGGTTTCGGAAGTCTTCGAAGTCACATGTCCAGTGCCCATCCGAGAACACGATGGGGACGTATCTTAAAAAAGGTCCTTAGGGCTGTTTTGTGGCCATAAGAGGTAAGTCCAAGGCCTCAGTTATTAAACTGTTCTCACCTCCTCGAAATAGCCAAATCATTTTGTCCGTTACTCTTGAAAATGCGGCTTTTTAGCACGTGAAACGCGAGCAGCCCGATTTAGTTTATGTGAAACGTGATCTTTACCCCACCCCCCCCCCCCCCCCACCCCCATACCCCCATCATGTAACACAAGGATAGAATCGAAGATTCACGGAAAACGGAATTTGAAATGCGGTCAGTGTAAAACGCAGACTGCAGACCGGGGGGAAAATGCAGACTGAGGTTATAATTTAACTGTTGGAAAAGTCCAAACTCATTAGACCTAAGGTTAGCATTTCTAAGGGGTTTGGGCTTTTTCAACAGTTACGTTATAACCTCAGTCTACATTTTACCCTTGGTCTGCAGTCTGCGTTTTGCACTGACCGATTTGAAATGTTATGCAGTTGAAGGTAAAGTGGGTATTTGTAGACTTTCTGCTTCGATGTATTGCGCAAATAAACAAGTATCTGTCCTTCTCTTTAATGGTTAATGTTCCTTGGCAGTCTTCTCGCCGTTCAAAGAGTTTGCGTCCACATTTCATCGTTATTTATCGAGAGTTTCAATAGACGAAGCGAAATAAATATGACAGACCGAGTGACCCACACTACAGTATTTTATCGTTTCTCCTTCCCTCATCATCACCATTTCTTTTTTGTTTGAAATAGTTTCTTGTTACACAGAGTTTCAGAGAGCCTTAGGTTGATCCGAGGCTCTGGTGACGAGAATGGTTGTTTGCATGAAAATATGCAAATGTCATCGCTCACGAAATGCGCGAGACTCGCGCGCGTCTCGTCGTGTTTCTTATTAGAATGCAAACGAGATTTCAAGTAGTGGAGACGCCAGAAGCAGGCAGTGTCGTTTGCTTAGTGTTATTTGGAGCTTTTTGGGTCGCTGAAAAGCATGAGAGTGATTTTTCTTTGTAAAGGAACTAGGGGTGATGTTGCCCCGATTTTGGCGATTGCTCTTGGCTTCAAGTAAGTTATTGAAGTGGGTCAGTTTGCGAGATAATTTATGTTAAATGTTATCGCCACACGTACAGACGCAGCTGATCATGAAGATCTTGTCGTTTCTGTTTTTTGTTTCCTCAAAGTGTCGGGATCAAATCGAGAATTCGAGAAGTTATTTCTTTATTTAAAAGATCAGAAGTTCTGGAAAACATTGTTTAGCGTACATTTTGATTAAAAGATTGCTGTTTAATATTGATTGTTCGCAAGAAAAACAGTGTAAAACGATAAGCTTTGAGTTTACTGTGCTGGCGGTGCGTGCAATCAGTCCATAAAGGATTGCTTTCTTTCGCGTTGACAGTAATTGTCAACAAAAGTTGAAAAGAGGTCATTCAAAGCTCTTATTACTGTAGTTTTGACCCCATTCCCGCTGAGAGAAATGTTTTCATGTAAACAAACAAAATATTTTAATAGTGCGAAGTTTCAAGTCCACGTCACTTCCACTTTTACACCAGCATGGATTTAAAAATGTGTGAGTATCACTTGCTCAATCAGGTTCATTTATAGAGCACTAAAGATTGCAATGACCTGTTTTTTAAATTTCATCTTAATAGTAATTACTATCCCAGCTATTATGAGGGTTCCTTATAAAATGTTTACGCATGAGGATGAGGCTCTGTCCCTCGACCATCCCCGTTTCTGTCCTGTGGAGTGGAGACAGATGCATGATCTTCAAATCTGGGGGACGTGTGGACCTTGAGAATTAATTACCTACATGTGAGAAAGTTATGTCTTTCTGGGGGTTTTTCCTCTGTACCTGGTCAGCGGTCAACTTAAAAAAAAAAACAGCTGACCTAAAGCCCTGGCGAAACAAGAGTGAGAGTTGATGAGAGCTTATACTCTTGACAGTTTCGAGAGTTGACCAAACAAGAGTGAGAGTTGACGACAGTTTGTCGAGTTTCTCACGCAAAACAAAAGAAAAACTCTAGGGAAACCATTTCTGACGTAAATATGGTGACTAGCCAGACCACGAAAATGAAGTTTGTGCGCAAATAAGCTTCTGCGTGTATATTTCTAATGCGTTATGTTTTTTGGCAGTCACTTCCCTATTGTGGTAGCCTTTGGAGGAAACATCCCCAAGACAAGGTCTTGCCTCAGAATGTCTTTGCCTTAGTGCAAAGATTTCCTTGTGACTCCACTTTTCTAAAAAAGGCTTGGCAGTGTCGACCTTGGTCCCCGAATCAGACAAAAATTTTTTTCCCTTTTTATCTGAGCCAGCTGGGAAAAAATAGTAACTGCTGACCGCAAAACTCTCGCTCAAACTCTCATGCGCGGCCAAGCGAGACAAAATGTTCAAATTCAATGAGAGCTCTAGAGAGTGGATGAGACTAGCCGAGAGTGGATGAGAGTTCTTGGCCAAACTAGAGCAAGAGTTTCAGCTCTCATTAACTCTTGGTCTCGTTTAGCCAGGGTTTAAATGAGCTCTAAACTTGAGCCCGCGATATGATCAAGTGATACTGGTCACACTTGCATACATGGAGGAGTGTACAGTTGTAAAGTGACCAAAACCAAATTTTCTCGTACAGATGGATTACCATATTTTTGGTGCGCGGAGCTCTGCTAAAAACCAGGGAGTCAGTTAGTAGACGGCAATTTAAACCTAGTGTTGCTCTAATATGCACATTTGTATCCTTGCCTGCCTTTAGTTGATTGTATGAAGAGGCAGTATTGCAGACAGATCCACTCTTTATAAAAGAACTGTTAAGTTACACCAGAAACCCGTAAGGGTTCAAACGTATAACGCGCGTTCACAGCTTCCGAATATTTCTGTGCTAAGTTCCATATTTGGGAACCCCTCGCTCCAGTTAATTTCACACGAGAACATTGGTAGTATTGCGTCACGGTGTTCTTGCAAACTGATTGGGTGAATGTTTCTCTCTTGTTGTTCCAAAATGGTATTTAGCAAATTGAATATTCAGAAGCTTGTTTCCCAGCACGTAAGGGGCTGTTACACGTTTCAACCCTTATGGGTTTCTGGTTACACTCTACAATGTTTCATGTAATATATCAAAAACGAGTGAAACTATTTCATGAGAAACTGATAAAAGGCCAAGTGCTTTTATTGTTTCAAGGTGTTTGTCACCTCTGATGGAAAACGAAGCAGGAGTTTTTTATGTAGCTTCTAAATTGTTTACACAGAGTTAGTAATGAGAGGGTATTGTTTCAGGTCCCTAATTTCCCACTAGATTTTGTGATTACTATAATTAAAATAATGCAAAATTTGTTGTTGTTTGTTGTAAGTCATGTGGGAGTGAAGATGGCTGAGTCTTTTGCTGTGAATACCATAAACCATTTAATCATTTTCCAGAAACTTAACCTGCGAGCAGGCATACCGTTTTTAGACAGGCGCGAAAAGGTACGCCTGATTTCAATTTCTTAGCGAGTCGTCTGCCGCCCACCAGTCAAGAGTGATGTTTTCTTGTGTCATGCTATAAATGTGAGCACTCCAGCTGGAATGTCTGGGAAGTCAGACTTTATCTATACAATCAAAGCTTAGTAACATATTTCTGCAAATCCTGCTTGACAGTTTGTGCTGTTTCTCTGTTCAAATCATCCAGGCACAAAGAATTTCAAGACAAAATCACAGAAAAGCCTGAATCCCTCACGTTATCAGGTGCAATCAAACTTTATGTAAACTCAAATTTTAAGATGCCAATAAAAGATGCTAATATCTCTGAGGAAAATGGACTTTGAGAAATTCTAGTTTTCCAGCAGCAGCTACTCAACTATCATTTTGATAAAAAGTATATCACTAAACCATTGTTCAGAGCTTTTCTCTGTCAAGCTTGGCTGATTTCCCAATTGTGGCAGCACTTAGTTCTATTCTGCTCTCTTTGGATTCTCGACTTGTTGCTTCTGAGTGTATTCCAAAGGACTTACCACAAGTACAAACGATTGCCAAATCCCGTAGGAAGTACAACTATAATGTCTTGTAGACAAACCATTCTTTGGATGCATTCTCTCTGCTCTTCCTTTAAAGATTTTTGAAAAAAAAAATTAAGTTAAAGCAACAGTTGCAGCTGTAAACAGAGCCTAAACATCATTCCTGTTCAAATCCTTCTCGGCGTTTCTGTAACCAATCGGAGCAATCCTCCAATAAACAATTGGTTGGGTTTTCACGAGGACATCATGAAACTCACCAATATCCTTCAAAAGAATCTTTTTCCAGTCCATCTAGTTGAAAATGAATTATTAATTGTTACCTTACATTTACCTTTCAAGATTGTGATCCCCAGCTCCCTCTCTGACACTACTCATACCTTTTACTTTAAATTACCTTACATTGGTCCTTTTTCTATAATCTCACGCAAAAAAGCTGCGCCAATTCGTTAAATGATATTGTAACAGCATATTTGGTATTAAGTTAGTTTTTTCATCCTTTAAAATCAGTAAGATGTTTGGTGTAAAAGATCCTGTCCCTTGTGGGCTCTGTGCGGGTGTGGTATACAAGTTTTCGTGTGCGGACGGTATTGCCTGCTATGTCGGCAAAATCACCCGGCATTTTTCTACGGGCGTACTTGATCACAGGTTCAGTGATAGGGTCTCTCACATTTTTAAACATGCGACTTACAAAATTCTCAGCAATGCTGCACCTCACTCTCTAATGATTGTTTCAGTATCCTAGATCACCACCTTCCAGCTTAAGATAAAAAAAGCTATTCATATTCAAGTCCTTTTGTCCTTATAGTTTATTAGCATTTAATTTGCACACACTACATGTAGGTACTCAACTATGTACTTTGTAATTCAAACTGAAGATGACAGAAGATTTCTTAAAATAATTATTGTAACATGTCTGGTACTACATGTATCCAGACCTTTTGCCAATATGAGCCATGTCCTTTGCTTTTGTGTTAACTTTGTAAGCATTATCATTTGTGATAATTCAGGTTCACATGTTGGAAAGTTTGTTTTGCATCTCAGTGTTTAGATTTTCAATTACAAACTCTTTTTTGATTGGCTACTCAACCTCATTGTGTAAGTAGTTCACCCTCGTAAATAAGTAGTGTTTTGTTTCCAGACTGAGCAGCTCCAGGGATGATGAGAAATATGCCACATTCGAGCATGATCCAGTAACCTGTTTTTTCCATTGTAGCAGTTACGAGGACTGCCTGCTAGATTCCTAGGCTTTTTTTTTTTTTTTTGTCCACTTGTTATTTTCGGCATAACTCCAACCTGGGAAAATACACTTTTAGCACCCTCAATACAACCCAACTCAGTGCCCTCTGTTTTTGTGTAACATGTACCACAGGCAACCCACTTAACGCTCACGGATCATCTGGTTCAAATTATGTCATGTCACTTTACATGTAGAAAACACTTATTCCTTCTACAAAATTAATGTTTGCTTTTACTGCTCTTGGGGGCATCAATGGTTTCTAACACACTGGGATTTGATGTGTGATAAAAATGTATTTATTTTTTTTCTAGACATGCAAACTCCAGTGATTCCTGCACACTGGCTACCCATTCTTGCCATAGGCTCAAATTTGATGACATTCTTAAAAAGCACAACATTGACTTTGCAGCAGTGGATGAACTTGGAACAGATACTGAACCCCGTAACATTGAAAAATTGGAGGTGTGACAGCTTTTTACTTCTCTTATTCCTAATAACAATAATATTATGATAACTTTATTTATTAGTGTCAGTGGACTTAGTACAAGAACGCTAATGGAGGACGCCAATGAACTTAACTAAACTCAAATCAATTAATCAAATGTTGCTTTTTGTGGAGAGTGGAAAACTGGAGTACCCGCAGAAAAATCTCTTGGAGCAGCTGAGAACCAACAAACTCAACCCACATATGGCTCTGATTCTGGGAATTGAACCCGGGCCACATTGGTGGCCACTGCGCCCTCCCTGTTCCCCTACTCATATTTACAATTATTAATTTATTATGAGAACAATCAAATTGGGTGTTGACATTTTCAATTTTGCAGTTCTGAAAAGAGATGATTTTAGTCCGTAATTTGCCCTCTTTGCTCAAAGCAAGGTGTGATCTTTGGCTAATAAGTGCCCAGCTCATAAAGAAATACCCATAAATCAGGATTAAGCACGAATGAACTCAACTAAGTTGTTTTATTGATTTCTTATTGATTAGCTTCAAGTGTGTGGTGGAAGAGGTTTTTCCAAGGGCCAGCAGCAGGAAAGAATAATGGAGATGCATGGTAGTTTGAGAGCTTGCAGAGGAGCTGATGCAATTGTTTTCAATTTGTTTGCTTGTGAAGGATGGTTCATTGCAAAGTACTTTGATGTACCATGCGTTGCTGCATCTCCATTTGCTGTTACAAGGTGAAAATAATGATACTCATGATTGTGCAATCGGTCTCAGTTGTTACATTTGCGGCTACCGCAGTAAACTATTGTATATTACAATAATTGCAATTTCAGAAACCACCTTTAATCAACCCACCAATCAGATTTGATCTTATTACCAAACATTTAAGTTGCTTTGTAAAAAAATTGTCTGTTAGAACACACTAAGCCTTAAAAGGAATTCAAAGAAAAGGAACAGTTATCATTGTCACCCCTTTAATATTAAAGTTTAATGCTTATTTAGTATAATTATAGTATGTGTGCAGAGATTGGCTATTAAAATTAGCAGGCCATATTCTACAGTACAGTCTGCTAACTTGGGAATTTCGATAAAACATTCTCTAGCAAGTTTTTCATGTCTTTTTTGTTGCATAAAGATATAAAAGTGTTTGAATCTTGCAAGCAACTATGTTAAAAAGCCAGGAAGTTTTATCATTAATAATTTTTTCATATCCCAGGTATTTTTATGGCGGTTGAACCTTCCACATGACTTTCACTAGTTTCCTTTCCTGCGCAGCTTATTACCACAGAGATACATGTATGATAAATATCGTTCTATTCTCATTTTCTTGGTCCTTACTGTAAATTACGGCCCCTTGTTTTTCCCCGTATATTTATAAATGGCCTTCGCACTTGGGCGGTACATACATACATATACATACATAAAAATTATACTATTTGTTAAGGCAGGTCAGTTTGCGGCAACCTGAAGGCTGGTGTGGACCTGCCAACAACTTAATTGAAATCTATATTTACAAAACCTTAAAAATGAAAATAATAAATTAAAACTTCTAAAATTTAAAAACTAAAAATATAAAAAATCTGATTGTTTTGATGTTATCAGACAGACCTCTTTTTCGAATTGAATTTGGTCCAGTATCTTTGAGGCCTGTCTAAGTTTTTGTTTAAAAAGTTGATAGGAGGAAGCGTCCTTGATGGCTTCAGGAATTAAATACCAAACAATGGGCCCTCTATACCTTACACTATTTCAGCCAATGTTGCTATTGTACCGTTCATGCGAGAAGTAATTAATACGCCTTAAATTATAATTTAAGTATTAGTGTTGCATGTTTCGAATAGGGCTGTGATTTGATCAGGTAAACTATTATGATAGACCTGGTACATTATAGAAGCGAGCCTACGCTTGTAAATATAGACTAGTGGTTTCCATTTTACAAGTTCAAGAACGTCAGTGTCAGGAGTTTCGGTAGGGAGTTTGTGGATTAGTTTGGCTGCTTTCAGGTGCAAATGTTCCAAAGTATAGAATGCAGATGGTGAGAAAGATCCCCAAATAGTGATGAATTAAGTGATGCTTGGTACAATCCCTTTGAAATATATTTCTTCCAAGACACTTGAGGGAAGGACTTTAAACTTTTTCAGAAATTTTAGCTTTCCTCCTAATAAATCTAAGGGGAAAAACATGGGCTGTAATAATTTTAAGTACCGCCCTTGAACTGTTAAGAACTAGCAAGAGGTAATTTAGCCGAAGACAAATCTTGTCTTCTTCAAATTGGGGACATTACAAATCAATTACACAGATCAGATAAATAAAATCAAAAGTTACCAGTAGGTTTCAGGGGAAGGAGAGAGTGGAATACAACCATGGTGAAAAACATCCCAGCTGAGCTGAGTGGAGAACCAACAAATCTATTTTATAGTAACCTACATGTAACTTAATTATCCTCACTCTACAATTGATTATTCTGGTTGTGAAGGGAATTCTCTCAAGACTGGTTGAAAGAATTAGTTCAGTTCATTAAAATAAATTAATAAGTGGTTCAAATCTTACCATCCACTGTTGCAAAGTAACTACTGTGTAGCCTATCATCTTTCTTGTGGACACATGATACCAACATTGACAAATTATAGTTGCATTATCACATTGAATAAAATGACATTGTCAAGCCTGCATACCAGCAGGACACCTTGTCTAAGAACCTGGATAAAGTGCCTACTAGCTCACTGTAAGTTCTTGTAACTCAATGGGCAGAGCATCCAGTAGTGTTAACTGTAACAGTAGTTTAACCTAAGTTTAAACTACAACATGCACAAGATGAAAAATCAAGTCGAAATCAAAGATCAAAGTGAGGAAAGACAAGCTTCCCCCTCCCCCATTGAAAATCAGCATTGTGTGGTGACCTGAGTGTGTGATGCTGAGGTTGTGTAGGTTATGCGTCAAACAAACACCTAAACCAACGGATTGAAGAACACAAAGGATCGCCAGTCAGAAACCATCTCAGAGAGCAGCATGATAAGGAGGCGAATGACATTGAAAAAAGTTTTTCAAATTTTAAGAAAGTGTCAGAACAAAGTTAATTTGATTGTCTTACCAGTATATTCAAAATGTTATTTATTGATCCATTGACACCTCAAACACCCTAGGATGTCCCCAGTTGACGTCAGTAAGTCTGGCATCAGACACTGAATAAGAGTCTCTGTGGACGGCCGTAGCCGCCACAGTTAAATATAAAAAGACTAGTTGCCACAGCTTGAATTCGTTGTTACCAGATCATATACGATTCAACTGAAAGGATAAATTAAATTTACAAACAATTTAAGGTACAAATGAAGTTTACATGAATTGTGAGGCTGGAAATATACAAACGAATGAGACGAATGCTTACAAAACTGTGGTAAAAAGTTCTAAATTTCATCGAGTCCAATGTTATCCTGTTCGCAAAAACGACACGTCAACTGCTTCTGGCAAGACTAACAATTACACATGGACTGGAACTTATACTATTTTTATGAATAAATTTGCAAGTAACAACTTACAATTAACACGTTAAGACAATAGATTTTACATCCATTCATACGGTGCTACAGTCTCATTCCCAGGGGTCAATGTGTTTAAGAACTGAAACCAACTCGAAACATTAAACAGTGTGATACGATCGTCGCAAAAGGATTTGTTTGGATCAAAAAAGCTTATTGTTGTTTATTGTTTCATTGTTTTCTGTTCCCTTTCAGTTTGTTAACTTCACAAGTATTTACCACTTATGTTACATATTGTATTGCATTTTAGCGTTTGTGACATTTTTAACTATTAATATTTTTAAACTATTTTGAACAGTTAGAAAGATATTTACATGTATGCTTACAATGTATGTTTTATACTTGTATGTTTTTACTCGCACTTTAAAATGACCTCAGTGAGGTCAAAACGTCTTGACTTCTTATCGTAATAAAAATGATTGTTATTGATTATTTGTACCTAATCTGGTTTTCATTGATTTTGTTAGAACACCCCCTGTGACATTTGAGAGCAAATTTGTCGATGCTTATCCTGATTTGTATGAGAGACTACGCGAGTCACCCCGAGGTATTTATTTTGAAATGTCTTTTTTCTTCTATCAGAAAACTAACAAGAAAGTCTATTATACATTTTGTCAAATGTTATGTAAGATTATTTCATTGTTTGAAGTGATCAAATACAGTCATGTACATGTCCATTCAGGCATAAAATCACTGACAAACTGTGAAAAGCATGAAAACTAAAGGGCTCTGTCAGATTTTGGGCTGTTTCAATATTATTGTGCGCAAAATCGGCTAAAATTTTGCATGCGGCCTAGAATTAACCTTAAAAAGTTTGCCTTGGACTTTTCCCCACTGGTTTAAATAATTAACCCATTGACTCCAAGACCACCCCACATTGACGCATAAAATCGTTTGGTGTTTGAAAGAGTAAAATCTACTAAGTCTTTTTTTAGGAGTCAATGGGTTAAGCTTCATTTTTGAAAACATTGCCAAAATCAAATGAGAAACAAAACATAGACCTTTTTCCTCAGACTTCAGAACGAATAGGCCAGTGGCTGAGAGTCAACAAAGTGCAAAATGTTTTTGGAGAAAATTCCATGGGTTTAAATCACTAATGCTCAAAATGTTTTGAGTGTATGGGCGCTCTTTTTTCCTGTGTGCCTTACAAACTAACCCTTGCACATGTACAGTATATATAATGGCCCCTTTTGTGCTTAACCTAGCAGAAACAAACTGGTCTATATTTTTTAATAAAACCCACCATACTTATTTTTTTACTATGTGTAACTCCGGACGAGTTCACTTGTCAATGGGGCACCCCCAGGAGTCAATGGGTTAAGTAGCTGGTAGTAAGAAAAGCCCAAACTACACACAAGGCACTTACAAGGATGTGTAGCAAGGTTCTCAACTTGTATTCATTTGAGAAAGGTGTTCCATGGCTTTTATGAAATTACTATCTTAACCCATTGACTCCTGGGGGTTCCCCATTGATGAGTAAAATCGTCTGGTGTTAGACAAAGTATAATACTAATTATGGCCGGTTTAGGCTGGTCAAGGGGTGAAAGGGTTAATCCCTGAGCAATAGAGCGGTTTTCAAATGAGTGCCGTAAAACCAAAACCAAAGTAATTGCTTTGGCCAATCAAAAAGGACGAAGACAATCCAGTAAACCATTTAAAACTCAAAGTAATTACACGAAGCCGACACAAAGCGCGGGAAAATGTGCACGCACAAGCCACGATTGGTTTTGTTTTCACTTCTGATTGGGTGAAAAACTGGCGCAAGAACTTTGAACCAATCACTGAATGAAGTAATGCAAAACCACAGTAATTCGCTAATTACTTTCGACACTTAATTGAAAACCGCTCTATATAATAATTATTATAACATAACAGTTTTGCAGTGAATAATTAAGGGCCATGCCACCTAAGAAGAGGAAATTTTTCCCTGGGGTATGACAATGCAGAAAAGTAGATCTTAGTTATTGGAATGTGAAATGAAAATAGGGGGTAACCATCCATTTTTCGTACATATTTTTCATACTTTCTAGGAAAGTAAATTTTTGACTTTGCAGAAACAAAACAAAAAAAAAACTAACAAAAACAAAAACCCAGTGTCTTGGCATCATTTTGACACAGAAGTATCCCTTGTTTCGCGAGTAAACATGCCAGGTAACTTGATCACGGCGCCCGCTGAATTCGATGTCACTTTCGATTTTGCGACTAACTCGTGCAGCCAAAACTACAATAGAAAAATTGAATATAGCAAAAATCTCCCAAAATATTTTTCGCTGATGGTAACCTTTTATGTTTCTCTGTTCAAAATTTAAGTTGTTTTCATGTCGTACATTGTACATTTTGTTTCTGATGGCAAGATATTTTTTCTCAACCAATATTTCCTGAAAACTTCCTTCTGCTCTTCCTAAAACCTGTGTATCAATATTTATTTATTTTTGCACCAATATTATTTTGTTTTTTGAGGTGTGAACGGGTTAAACTCAGTCATTAACCTATCGACCCCTGACCCCTGATCATGAGAGTGACACTAATTAATAGATTTTACTCTGTCTAATGCCAAACAATTAAAATCTTCAATGGGGGCGTCCTAGGGCGTTTGAGGTGTGAATGGGTTAAGCAGAAGATAGAAGAAAGCAGGACAGTGGTATCACAAATTTGCATCCTATAGATGCATGACGAAGATGCACTGTAAGAGACATGGTGCCTTAGGCACATGCGAATGATTGCTGTTATGGCATACAGAAATCTGTAATAATTAATTTTGTGCAATAAAAAAGCCTCTAATGCTGGGCTTCTGATAGGATGCGGAAAAAAATTAAAGATTATGCGGAAATTTTTGGCCTTATTATGCGTAAACATGACATTGTGTTGATTATGCGGAAATTTAAACATTTTTAAGAAGTAATAATTAGGCCTGTTTAATGTATTTACGTGCTTATGGTTCAGGACTTGAAATTGCGACCAATACAGTCGCATTTACGACTGAATTTGTTCCCTTTGTGATTCAGATATCTGGACGAGTCGCCATTTTGCGACCAGCTTTCACCATTAAAATAAAAGGGTTAATGATCGGCATTTTGCCGAACTTTTTCTAAAATAAATAAAGCAATAAAAAAATATATTTTGTTTCTCGTCATGATCAATTTCGTTTCAATTTGGAGATATGGAGCAAAATTGTGATGTGGTTGAACCTCGATCCATTCCCTTGATTATTCACCATTTTCAGTGGTTTTACACATACATAATTATTGCGGGCTCTTTGTTTTGTACAACTTCGCGATGATTGTCCCTATACTTACAAATGATGCAATTTAATTTGCTACTATAACTTGCGGCTACTATAACTTGCGGCTTGCGGTACGTTATGAAAACGGTTTAACTAGAGTCCTGAGCTCATTCCCGAAAAATGTGTGGAATTCATCTTGCGAACAAAATGGCGTGTTTTGTTCAATGTTCAGGAAAATAAGCGTTTCAAAGTAGTCAATCTCTTTGGCTTTTGTGTTTACAGTGAGGATGGTAAGCAGCTGCTTTATCACTAATATCAGGCATTTCTTCAGTTTTATGCGGAAAATATCATAATTATGCGTAGGATGGGGATTTTAGGGAATTATGCGGATCCGCATCGACGCATCCTGTCAGATGCCATGCTGAGTAATGGCAATGTGGTCAGTAACGTGTTATAACATGTGATACTGTATCTGTTGTTGTGTTAATAACCATCGCTTTTTGTTCAACAGGAAATATCTTTTAAGGTTCCATCTCTTTGTTGCTGTTTGTTGATCGCCATCTTGGATAATCAGCTGTGCTTGAATGAATTCGAACAAAAGCAGAACGTGAAATGACCCCTTTCATGATAGTTCCTCCATGTTTAAAACTGAAAACAGTGTGGAATATCATTTTATTATGGCCCCAAACACGCAGTTTTGTAACTGAGGTTTTCAAATTTTGCCAGCATTCATGGGGCTCTGCCAGGGTAAATTCCAACAAGCGACATGGCCTAAAAAGTAGCACCAGCATGTTATTAGTGAAACTGCAGTAAACGACATCCCTTCTTTAAATTTCCTTTAATTTCTGACAGCAAACATTGACAAAGCACCAACACAAGACCTATTAAAATTCAGACAAGCGACATCCATGATTATCTTTTGTGTAGGTCGTGTGAGTTATGGCGACATTGACCATTGGATGTGGAGACTTTTCTTGGATGATTTTGGTGAGTTTTGTGACAGTATTGGTCTTCCAGTGTGTCCTTATGCTGAGTTGAGACCTGATGATCCTCTTCCTCCATCCACCACTTTGCTGTATGGGATCAGTCCTAAAGTGATTGAAAAACCACAGTACTGGCCAAGCAGGTTAGTAAAAGACATGCCAGCTCACAGTAATAAAGACATAAGATCTAACAGGCCTGACAATATCACCAAAGATCAAGAGGGAAAACTTGTATGTTGATTGATATACCGTAGTTGCATGTATCCCTACTGAAAGAAACACTCTAGCTCTGTCAAAATGATGGGGTCCTCAAAACCAAAACTGTGCCCATATGTATATTTTTATATCATCAGAGCTCTGCAGGTATCATAATGATTAAGAAGGGCTTTGAAAATTATTTCCAAAGAAATCCAAATATCAACATCGAGGAGCTACAGAAGTTTGGTGTATATGAAAATGCATGGCTGTTGATCTGCTCGCCACTGACAAATCACAATATTTTGCTGAAACTCATCCAATAATTGTTAATTATTATTATTATTATTATTATTATTATTGTTATTATTATTATTATTATTATTATTATTATATTGTACTTCAATTTGTGTACATTTTGCCTTCTGGGGCCAGAACCAAACCATGGTTAAAAGGCACTAGAGCAGTGTTTGTTTGAAATGGAAAATACTTCAAAGTCTTACCCACAATTTTAGGACTTGAACATAATGAACATAGTTTCTACCAACTTTGACATATGATTGATCTTTTTCTGCTATTTCACCAACACAGTTTTTCCATGATTGTTGCAAATCGGATGTCAAAATACACGTACGATTCGTGCTCCGATAATGTTGGGCCGACAAATTGTTTTCTGTAAACTGACCTTTAGGGTTGTTGACCTTTTGGCTGCTTAAATTAATGGATGATCAATCAATGTTTGGGTTTTCATGTGCTTCTTTATTTACCTGCCAGAGGACAGAGGGAATGACTTGTGATTAAGCTGGTGTACTTTTAACACTTTTCATGGGATCATTCATTGAATGAACAGTCTTATGTGCAGATCACCAAGTTATTGCCTTGAACAAAGTAACAGTGTATGTATCAATCTAATGCTGTTGACCATTATTTCTCAACAGTGTTATTCTGTGCAGTTATTGGTTTCTGGATGAATCATCAGAGATAATTGATGACATCAGTGTGTATCATCCCTCGTCGGGGTCCAGCGCTTTAGTAGACTTCCTGTCAGGGGTTGAAAAATATGATGACCGTCCAGTTTACATTGGCTTTGGTTCGATGGAAGAGCTGGGATTCTTTTCCAGCATTGACTGTGTTGAACTGCTTTGTATTCTAAATGAAGGTATGGTCATTGTTTTGTGCAAAAAATTAATTTTCCAAAAACAATGTTGTCTCTACCCATTTTTTTGAGAGCTGTTAATATTGTTTTTTATAAAGTTTTGACTCCTAGTACTATGTTTAGTGCTTATAAGTGTAGGCATCTTGTGGCTCTTATTAAACCAAAGAATAGGATAGCTAAAACCATTAATTTTTGGGACCCTATTAAAAATATTAAAGAGGTGTTGGGCTGGTAACCAGAGTCCTCTGTCTATACATTTAAATACTAAATTTGCCACAGTGACTGTTTTTTAATCAGTTTTGTGTGCCCAAGGGGAGTTTCATAGTCACTGTGACACCATTTGACCAACAGTTCAAGTCTTTTACATGTACCTTCAAACTGGCACTGTCTATTGAGATATGTTAAATGCATTTTTAGTGCAAGACAGTTTCATATACTGTATACGTTTGTAAAATAATAAGTCTAAACAAAATAAACATACATTTCAATGGAACCGTCTAAAAACCCATGCAGTGTTTTTTATCCTGTCTCTCTCTACTGCAGCCCTCCTCCTTGAGTGTGAAAGCTATTGATTACGTTGATTAGACAAGAATTAGCATTGGAGGGGGAAGTGAGAAAAGGGTGTGTTTACTGTGACAAGTTTGTTTCTAAGATTTTTAGTTGATGCAACTGCTTTGGTATACCAGTAATTGATGAAAGGGCTTCATTTTACAATGTAGACGCGGGTTAATGAGTGCATTACATGGCCTCAGAAATGTGTGCATTATATGGACTCAAAATGGAAAAGCAGTAGTTTGCATGCACTCAGTTTACAGTGTAATGATTATTGGAAGAACAAAGGTTTTGTCAGATGAGCGAGCGATCAAACCCCAAGGGTATTGGGGCAAAACCGCCAGCTGCACAGGCCAGTAGAAAGAAAACATGAAGAACACATGAACCATACCTTCCTGCCAGTATTTGTCGTTATTTTTCCTTGCAGGTCTTGTTCAGTGTGGAAAGAAGGCACTTCTACAGCTCAACCCAAAGTCTAACATTCTTAAGTCGTGGGAAATGTTATGCAAAAATTTCCAAAACTGCAACATCCATTGCATCATGCAGTATGTGCCACATTCCCAGCTCTTTCCTCTGTGTCAAACTGTGGTCCATCATGGTGGTAGTGGAACTGTTGGCATGGCATTGAAGTGTGGCATTCCACAGGTTGTTTGTCCATTTATGTTTGATCAATCCTACTGGGGAGATAAAGTTTCTTGGATGGGTGTGGGTGAATCTGTTGGACACCCAAGGTCACTCAAACCAGAGTCATTTGCTTCGGCACTTGTCAATGTAGCACGTGATGACATTCGTACTATGGCTGCCTCGTATGGGAAAATGTTACGGAAAGAAAAAGGTGTGGAGTATGCAGTGCAGCAACTTGTTACAGAGTTTAGCACACTATGACAGGTTTTGGTGAAGTTCACGGTTACTGGTACTTTTCCAAGTAAAGAAATGACATTTGATGTAATGTATCGTACAGTAATACAGTAATACCCATAAATTATTTGATTCAAATATACATGTAGTATGTCATCTAACAATTTTAGTGGAATTTTTCCACTTAATGCACATGTCGACGGAAACTCACTGTGTTGAGCATCCCCAGTGGTTACTTAGCAACCGAATCCTCTTTTGATACTTCTTGTTGTGTGGGCTAACAACAGCAGAATTACTGTAAAGGAATGCACGGGGCACAGCGAACATATCATGGGACATGCGGTTTGAAGTTGTGGACGGCGGTTGAAACAAAGAGAGGTCTCTTTTCCTGTACAACACAAACGGAAAAGAGACCTTTGCTAGCAGGGAAGCTCTGGGAGCCATTTGCAATGTAAACTTACCATTAATGGGGACAGATTTTGAGTGGACTTGCATTTTGTTAACCCATTCGTCCCTGAAGCGGCCACCATTGATAAATAAAATCATCTGGCATTAGATAGAGTAAAAACATCTCACTCTCTGAGGACTGAAAGGGTTAACGAAACTGCAAGCTCATTGTGCAACTAATATTATAAACAAAACGGAATCAAGTTCATTTTTGTCTAGAAATTTAGAGTGCACTCAAGTAGATTTGGTTGGATGATTTTTGTTGTGTCCAGTATGTTGAGGTGATGTTTAAACTTCAGTAGCATGATTAGATAAGAAATACACAATTCATTTCTTGAAAAGAAATTTTCAAATCCCATTTTATAACATTATCTTAATCTATTAGATTTAAGTTATTATGTAAGTGTCATCAAAGACTATGTCTTTGTTTCTTGTCTACCAATACAAGCATAGCTCTGTTAAGTTATTGAAATTATTGTGATTTTAATTTATTCAGTGTACACATTTACGATGAGATCAATATTTATTCTATCAGATTATTGTTTTAGGACTTTTTTAAATGCTTTAAAAAATGGCATTCAGCAAATCAGGGAGCTCATTGTAGCCCTTTTTATCTAAAAATAAATCAGTCATTCTTCTGTGCATGATGTCCATAGATGCTGGTCTGTAATTTTAGGGCCTGGTCTCGGGGTTTGTGCTTTGAAAAACGCATGTCCACTCTGCCGTCACACGAGTCACGCATGCGACTCTCTCACTAATTGAACTCTGAAGACACTGATGTTAGGAGCTGGTAATTCGTAGTTTTAAATGTTCCAGTGATGAATGATCAACGAACGATATGATTTTTCAAATCACTCATATCCCGGGGGGGGTACTTTAGGAATTTCTGGGTGGGGATGTGCCGCTGGGACCCTGGAACCCTTAGCCTATACCAGAGCTAGTTCAGCTGAATTTTGCTACCCTATACTAGAGTAAACTCCCACCGATTTCCGTCTAAATACCGATACTTGAGAGTTAATAATATCCAGAAGTTTCTCATGATAGCCATTTATTGACACTGTTGAGGCTGAGTTGCGCAAATTTAAACTTTGCCGACTCGACTTTTTAATATTTTTGAGCGGGAATTTCTGGTTTCCTTAGTCTTGATAAAATCTTCAAGCGACTGGTCAGTTTCGTGAAAAATGATACCCTATTCTAGACCCAAACGCTCTGATTTATATACCCTATGCTAGAGTAAACTGCTTGAAAACCATACCCTTCACAGCGGCACATACCTATATAGCCCATATATGGCAGTACCCCCCCCCCGGGACTCATATATTAAACTGCGGATATCATGAAATCAAGTGAGCTATGATCCTTGCTATTATCGAATTATGGACACAAACCTAGTACAGTTTGCTCCACGAGTAGAACAGCCGCGTGCACGAATTAACAAGATGGAAAGAAATTACTGACCGAGATAGAGCTTTTTTTTCCTGAAGAATCCCAGCAGACCGGAAACCTAAATATTTGAATCTGATTGGCTAATTGCGCGCCCCTGAACCTTCCAGCTTTTTACGATACCGACTAGGGTCCGAAGTTTTCCTGCGCCAATCGCGGCAAGTTGAAATTTCTCCGCATGTTTTCAAACAAACCAATACTTACCCATTTAAAAAACTTCCCGAAATGACAGATATTCAAGAAATATAATTTCCGTATGAAATGGATTCAGATGAGAGTAAAAATAATAAAAATAAATGTACCAGATGATAGGAAGCTCTTCATTGCTTGGCCTATTACGCAAGGATTTTGATAAAAGAGTTAATCAGTTTGCAGCGAGATTATCTTATACCCAAATTAACCATGCGATTCTACAAACTTAAGACCGTCGGTTTCCTACATGGGCCAGGAGGCTATTGTAAAAAAAAAAAAAAAACACGAGATGGGAAAAGGCTCTATATTCCTTGTCCAGAGTACAAGGGTTAGGTTTAGGGTGAGGGTTAATAAAAAACTTAATAGAGCAACATGGTTATCGTATACCCATATATTAACAATGGCATTCTACAAACTAAAGACTCAGTTTCCTACACGGACAAGGAGGCTAATATAAAAAAAAACACGAGATGGGAAAAGGCTCTTTATTCTTTGTCCAAAGTACACGCTGATTTAATAAAAAACGTTAATGGAGCAACATGGTTATCGTATATCCATATTATGGGAATATGTTAACCATATGCATGGAATTCTACAAACTTAAGACGAGATAGAAAATTGTTGATTAGCCTGCGTAGCAGCCGTTTCCTTTCCTTTTCCAGACGGAGATAGGACAAGCGAGCGAGCGCCTGGCGTGAGCAAAAAAAATATAGAGAAGTGGGGACGGGGTGAGTGAGAAGGGGGAGTGTCGCCTCACCCCCTCCCCCTACTCCTTATTTTTTGCAATCTCTCGCAGTTTTCGTCTCGTCCCCTTCGCGAGCGGTTGGAAAAGGAAAGGAAAACGGCTGCTACGCAGGCTAATTGTTGATCATTGTTCTTTTTTATAGCCCGCCTTCAGATATCTACATTTTGTTCATTTAGTCCTTTCAAGGGAACACATGAGCCTCACAAACTGACCTGCTCCCAACTGTAAGGCTTCCTAGCTTAGTTGGTAGAGCATTGCACTTGCATCGCTGAGGTTATGGGTTCAAACGCCGTTGAAGTCCTGAATTTTTCAGGCTTCTCTATGCAATTTCTAAAATTGCGTTCATAAGTGCGAGGCAAGAAAAGATCTGGCTTCAGTTGATCAAAAGGTGGACGCTATCCACCGGAATCCACCGGATAAATCACCATCCATTGGATAGTGCAATTGGTTTCACTATTACTTATCCACTGGATAGTGATTTATCTGGCCGATAGCACTATCCAACGTTTGAACAACTGAGGCCTGGTCTACAGTTATGCCGACAATTTCAAACTAAGACGCACTTATTATAATAATTATTGCTTCAGTGTTTTTATTTTTTCATAACAGTTAGACACCCCTTGTTTCAGTTGATTGCCTTTTTCTCTGTATTCCACTTTGTTTTGCCCTGGAATCACAAAATCAACATTCCTTTCCTGATTAGTAGGATTGGCCAAGTTTTCCTTGGAAGGCTGGGCCAAATGCAAGCTGTGACAGCACAACCAACAAACTTCAAATTTCTTTTCACTCAATTACTTTGTACAATTTCTCGCCTTGTACTTGGTGATGATCTAATGAATTACTTATTAGTGCCAAGCCTTGAAGCGTTGGGGCGCTATTGGGGAGCAGCAGAACAGAACGTTTCCCTGGGTGCCAGAGGAATTTTTGCCAAGGTCTGAGACAATGCTACTGCAAGTTAATAATAATTATTATCACAAAAACTTTGTGATTGCACTGTTTCTTGAAAATTCGTTTTTGCAAAATGATCATTTTAGCTCTAAGATGAATGTGAGTGATCTCTACATTGACTGTTATACGTTGCAAAATCCGAGTTACATATGGGATTTGAAACCACAACTCTCCATGATCTAGTTGGATGCTCTACCCACTGTGTTACTGGAGACTCTGCTGAGCAAGGGTGAAATGTGGGTCTTTGACTAGAACTGCATCACACAGTTACAGTAGCTCAGTGGCTAGTGCATTCGACTAGATCAAGGAGAGTTGTGGGTTTAAATCCCATCTGGAACTCAGATTTTTTCCGCGTCTCCAATGGATGCAGTTTTAAAACTTGTATCATTCTCACATTTGCCCATTTAGGAGGTTGGTCAGCACATCTCAGATATGCTTTAAGGTTTTGAGCTATGTTACCAAAGTTAATTGAATTCTGTATCACCAGGAAAAAAATAGTAAAGCAAAAAGGAAAATTTTTCTGCCTCTCACAAATGAAACAGAAATAAAAAGAGACCATTTCTAACGGAAACTGCTAAGAAGAAAGGCTACCTGTAATGTCTTGCTATTTTTTATCAAGAACAATGAGGTTAAGTTAATTTACTATTTTTAGGCTTAAAAGAAGAAGTCAAATACAGTAAGAAGGGCACACCACGATTATTGATAAAGCCAACTTTATTTTATTTACAAATTAACTCATTTGGATCTTTAAACGAGTAAAACAGCATTGATACAGCCATCATTCTCTGGATGATTTGTCACTTGAGCATATTTACCTGCAAT
>NC_090870.1:19466742-19476742 GCF_036669935.1 Montipora foliosa | reverse complement strand
CGATCCCGATCACACAACAACACGAACGGCTCCCTTACGAGCCACCAAGTAATAAAAGTCCTTATTATATGGCTCTGTCCCACGAGGACTGGGAACTACAAAATTCATGAATTTGATTGGCCGGTAGTGTTTTGCGGTGAAAAGATGCAAACTAAAATGCAAAAATATTGAGTATTTTCTACCAATATTTATTTAGGGAAGTGCCAAATAGCATGATGACAAAAGAGAGGATGACGAGCAAACTTTGAAAGAATTAAGTTCAGCTCATCGCCGTTCGCAAGATGTCAGTTAGTACAAACCAGTTACATTAAACGAATGAAATTGTTCTTGTCTGGCCATATAATAAACATCTTATTAACCGAGCTAGGTCGGTCTGTATGGGAGAATCTTGACCTCGGTCGCTGGTACAGACCTCACTGCGTTCGGTCTGTACTGGCGACCTCGGTCAAGATTCTCCCATACAGACCTCCCGCTCGGTTAATAAGAACTAAATATTACACCAACAACAACTTCTCTTCATTTTACAAGTAATTTAGTTCGGCTCATTCATTTGTTACTGTTTTAATTTGCTGAGAAAATTCTTTTATCAAAAACACTCGGCTATAATCCGAGACCCCTTCTACGACTTCAAATTTGCCCAAATTGAGTGAGGATTTGTGTAAAAATCACGCGGCTTATAGCTGAATAAGTACGGTAATCATATTATGCAGGGTAAGGTTTAACTTGAAAAAAGAAGCCTCAGAACCAAAATTGGGCTTCAAAGACTTCTTGCTCAGGACCTCTTCATGCAAAAAGCATCTAATAATTATTGATGGTGTAAAAACATTGATTCCCTAGTAATAGAAGTTGTTGTAAGATTTTCTTTTAACTTTTCTCGATTGTTCCCTACGTTATGGTGACTCGAAATGTGAAATTTAAAAAATAGGTCACCAAGCTCGTTTGGGAGATATAACTTGCTCATTGCGATTTCATCTATCAAGGACAAGTGTGTTCCATCGGTTCATGCTACGTTTTGCAGGAACAGGAAGCACAGCTTTCCCGTGATTCTTGAAATAACAAGACAGGTGTATTGTATTGTTCAAAAGGAATAATTAACTTTAATGTTTGTTTTATGGCACAGGCACACGTCATAAAAGGCACTGACTACAAATAATTAAATTATTCGTCACAGGTGTGTGACCTTGAGGAGACAATTTTGTGTCCATGAGTGATGGCTACGAATACTTTTTTCCTCTGTAACTTTTTTTTCTGACATTAATTTTTAAAAAAATTTTTTACAGCACAACGAGGAAGAGTAAGAATAAATTTATGCCAAACCGAGCTCGACCCCTCTACAACACGTCTCCCTGATAGCGCGGTTTCACTTTCACTCTTGGACTGGAATGACACTTTAGCATCAGCAAGGCTATCACTTGACTTTTTTTGCGAGAGTCTAAAAGTTTTCCGTTCTACTCTTTACTGCTGTGCTCTGAAGTTTGCCATTCTTCTTTCCCACACGAAAGGCTGCCATTTTGAAATGTTTTTGGCCATGTTCGATATATCAATATTCACACATGGCTACGAGTCTTTATGGTTAAATTTAAACATTGCTTTGTTTAGAAATCTCCCGTGGGACTTGTGAGACAAAGAAAACAGAACTGAGCCATGAAGTTTGACCATAAAGCCTCTTAGTCGTTCCTGAAAACGAACGTGGCCTATGCTGTGTTATACACAGAACAGGATGTGCAGTGCAATACTAGGGAATCACCTGAAGGTTTTTTTATAAAACTTACTTTTTGACTTGCCAGTTCTGAGAACCTTGAAAACTTCATCTTCTCCTACTGCTTGTACTTTTGGAAGTGGAACATCCCATTTTCCCTGATAGAAAAGGACAGAGAAATAATAACTACAATATCACTACTTTAACTAAGCAAGGGCTACAGTATGTTGTGGTTCAAACTTCTCCTTGATTTAAAATTTCTCAAACCAGCTCAACTTTGACTTTTCTTCGTCTACTATCATTATCATAATCTGAAACAAAATTGAACTGGAAAAGAAGTGACTTAGACAAACATTTCACTGAACTGGTTTAAAAAAGAACTGGTTTTTAAAAGTGACAACAGCTACATTCCCTGGAAAGTACAGTACAGGTAAGAGACACATGTAAGGGTCCACATTTACGCATTTTTAACACATTTGTAGGTAGTCCCAATTTTAACATGAATGGTACATTGTACACATGTAGATAAAAGACTACCCTTTGTCCCAGAGGTTTTTCTTGAGCCGCAAGAGAGCCACGTAGCGGTGAAGTTGAGTCACAAAGAGGCCACAAGAGAAAAACCTCTGGTTACCTTGGACTTGGATCTCACTTTCATGCAGACACCAGGGTGAGGATCTGACCCTCAGGCTGACGGATTGGTTGATATTTTTACCAACGCGCAAATCAGTATGATTGGTTTGTTTGATTGGTAATACCGAGGGGATGCGTGATTGCTAAGTTGCCACAGGTCCCTTATGTACAGTAATTATCAATTTGACGCATTTGACAGCGGGCGTCTGCATGAAAGTGAGATTCAAGTCCAAGAAAACCAGAGGTTTTTGTCTTCTCACCACTTCGTGGACCTCTGGTAGCTCACAAAAAATCTCTAGGACTGGGGTAATAAATTGCTGTAGGTAAATTCTGTTGTTAGCTTATAAAGTTGAAACATCTTCATAAGAGTGCTTCGAGCTGCAACAGGCGCAAATGTGTAGCACCCAACAAATACAAAAAATAATAATAATGAGAGCCTTTTGTTGTATACTCACAGCTTTTTCTTTTCTTTTTTGCTTGATCATGTTACTCAGCACCTTGGCACGGGACTGTCCCTCTCTGTCTAACAGATATGCAGGCACTGCCCCTTCTGGTACATTTTTACTGTCTTTTGTTTTTGTCTGGCGTTCCTCATGCATTCGTATCCTAAATGACATTAACAGGATTGTTAAAAAAGTTCTCCTTGTATCTTTCAACACTGACAGTGGCATTTATCTATTTATTATTATATTATTTATTTCTACTCACGTCTTTTTCATCTGGATTTTTTCAAGTCGCCGCTTCTTGTTGTAAAGTTTGGCTCTGTAAAAGAAAAAGTTAAAGAAAGTTACAATGCACTTCTTTTGGCATGTTTTTTTTTTTCCACCCATTTAATCATTATGTCTAAAGCAAACTTTCCAAATTATCTTTTTGAAAAATATTATTTAGAATGCTGAAAAAAACATGGTAGCTGCTATGTTTTTCTGCCAGTTACACAATGCAAGGCTTTCTTTTGTAATACAGACCCTCTTCTTTAAGGGTAAAAACCCCAATAACCAAACACTGGCCAACTACTGTACATACTTCAATGATACATGTAAATATCTTCTGTAAATGAACACTTTCTTTGGCATTGAATATCGTCGTTAAAAAACAAATCGAAAGTGCTTCAGTGTTGTCTGTACTCTTATCGACAACAACATTCGTCATCATAGTGTTCAAAATGATTGGTTTATTTCCCAAAATGAGCGTTCCTGATTGGCTATTTCATTGTGTGACAAATTGACACATGACCCAAGCAGCGTTGTCTAGACCCTTATCAACAACAGCAAATTAGCCAATCAGATTACGAGATTAGAAGCAATTATGGTAAAATATAAAATCTTCACATCCTCAAAGGGTAAAAGACTGTATAAACAGTCCTGTTTTTGATTTTCCAGAAATCAGTCTTTAATTTTATTCATCCTTCTAACCTATGTACAATTTTACAGAAATATACATGAAAACTTCATCAATAATATTGCTCTCTTGACTAGATATCCACCTCAATAAACAATTTTTTTTTTAATATACATGTACATGTACTGTTTACAAGAAAATTAATTAATTGATAACTTCATGCTACTATCAGACGTTGACAACTGAAAACCGTTGAGTGAGTCGAGTGCTGCTTACATTTACCTAATGTGTAATAAGTTTTCTATTTTTGACTGTGTCATCCATTGTTTTTTCTTCAGGCAACCAAAATCTAGTCGCCCAATAAACTTTCTGGTCGTCTCGCACGCAGAGATAACCACTAATTTTGAGCACTGAATTTTCCTTTACTCATTAAAATCATCACCAGTAGTTGTTGTAGTTGAATTCTAAATACAACAAATTTCTTCTTTCTATGTTTCTATGTAGATTTTCACCTTAAAGTCCCAATGACACTTATTTCTTCCCCGTTTTTAAATTTTTGTTTAAGTATCTAGAGTGTCTGGAGGGTAGTACTTCAAATTATTTGGCCAACTAAAACTTGTGGATATACTATGAGGGAAAGTTGTTTGAAGTACTACACTCCAGACACTATAAATAGTTAAACAGAAAGTTAAGAAACAGGGAAAAAATAAGCAACATAGGGATTTTGAACAGTAAGATGGTTTTTTTTCCCGCAGTCCCTATATTGGACTTTTTAAACTCTGTCCAACATACCTGAGGCCATGGAGTTTGTGAGCATACTTAGCATTTGTATGAGGTTCACGGCCCTCCTTTTTTCGTCTGAAATTGTGAACAATAATTGTACATGCAGCATTAAAAAAGCCCATTACATGAACATATGAAGAATCCTTTTCCTCCTCAAAGTGTCACCTAAGGATTTTATTCTGTTTAATGTCAGACTACATGTATTTTATGCACCTATCAATTTTAAGCCGCTGGGGGGGGGCAGCCATTTTGTCCATCGAGGTGATTATCGGCTGATAATCCGAGATAGCGAGCCAATGAGAGCACACGATTTTGTATAATTACCTGTTTATGTAATGTATGAAATGCATTTAATTAAATTTACTCTTTAGGTTCTTGTCCAGTACGGCGAGAGCTGTAAGGCTCTGGTAGTTGGTGAGAGTTTTATAAATACGGTGAAAACAGAATTCAAAATTAATATTGACAACGAAATCTTGGTTTCAATTCAAAGACGAATGGCAGGAGTTTGTGGATGTTGACGCTCTGGAACACGTGGCACATCGTCCTAAGCTCCGGGTGCCCCTGGGGTGAGGAATTTGCACTTTTTTCACCCAGGATGACTTCCCTGGGGCCAGGCATTTGAACAGAAAAACTGATGTGAGTTCAAATCCCCTGCCTATGCCCGGCCTTTCCCCACCCCCACCCCCACCCCCACCCCAGCAGCTTAACATTGATAGGTGCATTACTCCTTAATGAGGATCATTTAGTACGGAAGGGTTAACACAAAATCAGATGGTTAAAAAACAATTAAAAGTACATAAATAAAAAATTACAATTATGACATGATAACGTAAGCAAAGGTTTAAACAAAGTGGGCGCCATGAAAAAAACAAAGGTCTATATGGCACTCTTTAACGAAAGATAAACTATCCACTCACTTCCTCTCAAAATGATCGAGTCTGTATCCTCGACGTTTGCGAGACTGTTCGACATATTCGTTCTGAGGCTGGAAAGGATCAAAATAAAACAATATAGTATTTTAGCAAGTCAGGTTAGAGGTAAGATTAAAATGGCAATTTTTACTAGACATTATCACAGCGTCTAAAAAAACAATCGAGTGCTTTACATACTGCGTAGAGACTATAAAGCCACTTACGTATTTTATATCATGTGGTGTAAGAGCTGGTTTTCGGGAACGTTGAAAAAAGGCTAACTTCGTGTAGATTTTCAGAAGATCATTGCATAGAAACAGTTGAAGAAAGCAAAAATGGGGTAGTTTTATTCCTTACCATGGCTGTAAATGATTATGCACGTGTTGGATCCCAAATTTAGCAAAAGTTTTTAGCTTCTTTCATTTACGTACCATATCTTGTCGGCCATGCTTAACACGCTTTCCCGTGATTCATTGCACAGACATGTGGGAGTTAGTTTGTGGCTTCCAGTCCTCAACTCTAATAGCGAGCTTATGCAACAGGACGGCTTAGACGGCTGGAAGACTCAGCCGTCCTGTTGCGTAAGTGAAGAGCAACAAACATATACATATACATATACATATATACATATACATATACATATACATATACATATACATTGGACAGGCCTTTATTCCACTTGCAAGAGAATTTTTATCGCGTCAAAGAAAATCTCGCTATCTTTGCATGTCATTATTTATTGCATGGTATTTCCATTCCTTTTTTGTTTGTATGCTATAAACAGGAATTAAAGCGACTTCCAAAATTTTCCAGAGATCACAGACTCGGTTGTGTCATATATGCCTGTTACTTTTTACGGTTAACATGTTGTGTAACCGACAGAAGAGAGAACAGCTCGAAATATCACTGCGTTTTCGTCAACTTAACATTCAGTTCTTCAAGCTGCCGAATGGTAAATGATGACTGATGAAGCTTGACTATACTGTACCAGCAGTTGCTAACTTAACACGTGAAAGGCTGTTCCGTTTAGGTCAATCGAACGCAAAGTTAGGTTTGCATTCTAGTGAATGCAACTGATTCGAAACCGATAAAGTTCGCACAGCCCATAAAGACACTGTGCAATTTTTTCGTGCAACTTGTCTCATTTCCCAATGTAACATAACCTGCAACTGCCAAAAACATGCCGAGACAAGATGCAGAAACCGTTGCGGAAAGTAGAATTGCTTTCCGCGATGTTTTTGGCAATTGCAATAACGGCATGCATTGTTTACAGGTCACAGGTCAGTCAGGCTTACATGTCATTGTTGTAACAATGGTTTTAGTAATGTTAAGACAATAACCTGTAAACCTGACCTGTGACCTGTAAAAAATACCTGCCTTTCCAAGAAAAATAGCCAAGAGTAACAGCACCTTAATTAATAACCAGTAAAGTTGGCTTTTTATTATCCAATATCTTCTCGTTTTTCCATGTACTTTAACTGAGTCTGCCACCATCCAGTCATCTTGACTGTCAATAACCAAGACGTATGGAATATCGCCTTGCAACAAGGCAAGGCAGGAAAAACACTTAGATGTGCTTTCTCCTTCTTTATTTAAAGTATCTCAGTTTTTACTTCCTTATAACCGCCTGGCCTGCTGAGTACAGCTGATGGTCGTCAGCATACATCGTTAAGTAGTGTTCAAAAATTTGGTTTTATCAACGGAGTTGATAATGTAAATTGACCACCGTACAGAGATTCTAAAAGCTGACGTTTCGAGTGTTAGCCCTTCGTCAGAGCGAATCGAGGGATTATGGGTTACGTGTAGTTTTTATAGTAGAGTAGGAGCTACGCTATTGGTGGTAACATGGCAACGGGAAAAATAGGAATACATTAATTAAATGAAAAGCGTTCGTTAATACCGTGGGGATTAAGAGTGCCAATCTGGAAGATGAATTTTTGTTCCAGATTCTTGCGGCTTTCCGTCGTACCTCACGGATGTAGGGGAAGGCCACACATAGCGATGTGTTTTTTGGAGTGGTTAGGGAGATTAAAATGGCGAGCGACTGGCTTAGATGCATCGTAGTCATTCTTCTCAACATCGCGAAGGTGTTCACGGAATCGGTCGCTTAGCCGTCTACCTGTCTCGCCAATGTATAATTTATTTCATAATGTACAGGTTATGCAATGAATGACATTTGCGGAGGTACATGTGAAACGATCGGTGATCTTAACAGATCGCTTTATAATAGATCCCGATATTTTGCTAGTGTTAAGAATGAAAGGACAAGTTTTGCATCGTGAGCGGGCGCATTTGAAAGTACCGGTTGGCTCGTTTAATAGTTTTGAGCGCGCTTCTAACTAAAAAGATGCCCACGTTTTTGTCGCGTTTCAACGAAACAAGTAGAGGTTGCGAAAAGATTCTACCAGTCTCGGGATCATTTTGGAGATTTTAAAGTTATTAAGAATGATACTTTTGACTGCGTGATTATGAGGATGGAAAGTGAGGGTGAATGGAATTCTGTCATTCTTATCTTTTTGTGACGTTTGTAGTGCTGACTGTCGGTCAAATTGTTGGGCGTGATGATGGCCCGCTTTGACCACTCAGACAGGATAGCCACGTTTTTCGAAGAACTGGCACAAACCACAAACTGCCTTAGGTGGTTTGTACAAACCGAGCACTGTAACATCGTAGTTACAAAGTTTCGATTGATAATAAGAGATTCAAAGGTATCGTACTTTCTCGGAGGCTGTAGTCTTTTAGTTAGTAAGCTAGAGGAGAAAAATGCCATGATTCCACGTCCTCCTTTACGACGATCTTGTCGATAAAGATTGAAACCATCTAATTTAAATTATTAGGGTATGTCGAGTCAATTTTCATTTTAGTCAGAAACATAACTTGTGTTTTGAGTTGGTTCACTAAGATTTTGAAGTCTTCGAATTTATTTTGTACGCTGTTTATATTCAAATGCCACAGTTAAAGTTTTCTGCAATCCTTTTGTCCTGATGTAATTATCCTTAAAAGCACATCTCCCAAACCAGATCTTTTATTCGATAAGCTGTCCCTTTCAAAATCACTGTTTTAGAGGCCCCCAAAAAGTTTAAAACTACAATCCTAGACAAATTGATTGGAACACGTAACCTTTTTTTTAGGCAGTTATGGGACGCAAAATAGACTTCACAGCAAAACTGGCCTTTCCATACTCCCCTTCCCCCCCCCCCCTCCCCCCACAGTCAATGTTGAACTTGCTCAGTGCCTTCAAGTACTTTTTTGACCTGGTTTGGAGCTAACACTGACTGGGGAAAGGTGAGGAGGAGGATGAGATGGTAAAGAGAGAAAGGAAAGGAAAGGAACTTTTTATGTGCCTAGTCGTTCTAGAGCGGGAGCCCTAATTGGGGACACTGTAAACTGAAATTAAGAATTAACGCAAATCAAGTCAAATATTGGTTTTTGAGGAGAGAGAAAACCTCTCGCTGCAGAGTAGAGAACCAACAAAGTCAACCCATATATGACGCCGGACCCGGGCAACATTGGTGGGAGGCGAGAGCTCTCACCACTGCGCCATCCCTGCACTCCTGCAGGCGAGCGTTGTAGTGTCCCAATGTAATTTGTCTAGGATTGTAGTTTTTAATAAATAGTGTTAGCACATCATGCAGCTCATTTCCTGCAAACGAGCAAGAGGCGCGGTGATGTATGTAAACGGTACACGAGATTCTCAATCCTACGGTGGCGGACAAAATACTTTGCTCCACAGTCTCTTTCTTCCCAGGTGTATTCGTAGCAATCTAGCGCCGGCTTTTTTAGGCGGCTTATGTGGTATTTTCTTACCTCCCAGGGAATAAACTACTGTGCAAAGCATCCGGTACGGCTTAAGGAGGTCGCAGGTTCGATTCCTGCCTGGAACTGCTATTTCCTTTTGACTTGTCCCTTTGCCAATCAACTGCAATCACCAACTGCGTTATCATGGGGTCGACATAGCTGAATTAGCTCGAGGGGCTTCTAAGCAAACGCGACACCAGTCAACTCGAAAGCTACGATACTTTTTGCGCATCTCGAGTCGGGTTTCCTAAGGGTGATGCTTCCTAATATTTTTGCCCGGTTTTAAACTATGCGGAGAAAGCAGAACGCAGCAAGTGTGCTTGGTATCCAAAAAGAAGATTGAGGGTAACCATGAATTTTTCAGAGATAATTAAGCTTCCATTTGGAAAAGAACGCCATACATTGCTTTGTATTTTATATAATAATAGTTCAGATCTACTTTCCCCGCATATTCATAACCCGGGCAAAAATACCTCTGAATCAGTAGGCACCGATATTTAACAATTATTCCATAAGCGCGCGTTGGGTATGAGATGGTAAATAGCCAACGAGGCGAGTAGCGCGCAGTTGGCTATAACCAGTCTCATATCCAACAAGCGCGAATGGAATAATTGTTTTATTAAATTCCTTAAACTCCAAAACTTTGGAAGTACGAAATACGAGCTAAAAAAAGCGAGAAAATCCGAGTGAAATCGAGAAAACTTGATGAAGATGCGATATTATGTAATACCGGGGTTAGACAGAAGCGGGCTCGTCACAAAAACATTTCTTACCTTTTCGCGTACTTTTGAACGTCAAAATTGATTCAAACTTTCCCACAAAAACGGTTTTTTTTTGCTTT
>NC_090870.1:19451742-19461742 GCF_036669935.1 Montipora foliosa | reverse complement strand
TCCGCAATTAAGTAGCCACAGGAAGATGCTCGTGTTAAATGCAAAATACCAGTAGCCGGGCTCAAAATAGATAATACGGTACACTGATGGGGGGCATGCCATCCTAGATCGACACCTGAGGTTACAGAGTTTTTCTCAACCTAAGAAAACGATCACTCAAGCTAGGATTAGTAATTGGTCTCTCTTGGAAGTCGCTGACCTCTGTATGAAGCTTTTCCTTCCCAAGGAACTAGATAATATCATTTTACAATTCTCGACAAAGGGCTTTAAAATTCCTTTCAGCCATCTTCGATTATTCATAATTATGCGATACTGTAATTCACGGTCATTCATGCCAAACGTCATTTACGCAGCCCTTGGCCCCAATCTATTAAGGCAAAAATACGTTGCAGAAAACACAAGTTGCCATACAAGTCGATATGTCTTTATCAGATATTAAATTCTTTGTACAATCAGGTTATAAGAAAAAATCTTTTCCTGAGAGGAAAAAGGTAAAAAAAAGAAGAAAATTTCCACTGAGAACCATTTCTTCCGACATTCGTTTTACATTAATCACATCGAGCATGCAGAATTGAAAGCGAAGTATTTATCTCTGAGAGAAACGCTTAGTCGATCGTTTGGGTGCCTTTGCCAGAAACGTCGGTTATTTTGAAGGCTTTTATACAATAAAATAGCTACGATAAATTGTGAAATTCTTATTTCAGCGTATCAGCAGTTGTAATGATTTGCTCCAAATGAAACACATTGACCATTTACACATTAGAGAGGATGTCAGTGTCGACATTGATCACATATTACACTCTTGAGGAGGCATCCCCAGCATATCTTAGTTCCTCTTCGTTGAAAGCCTCGTTTGTATCCATTGGGACCTCTTCTTCTGGGGCTAGAATATATTCAGCTTTTTTGTCCCCTTGTACCACGTGTTCATCAACATATACTGCCCGAATGTTGGATCCCGGAGCATCAAACATGGGCTCCAACAGTAGGTTTTCCTAGGACGTGAAAAAAAACCTCATATATTACATGGGGCAAAAAAAACAAAACGAGAGCAAAGGAAAGGCAGTCATGAAAATGCCGTGGATTGTAGCCGAAAACCACTCGGATAAAATGGACACCTGATTCCCACCAGAAGTTTAAATAGCAAATGCTAGTTTTATCATGTTAGATAGAAGCTATTGATCAGCATGAATTCTGGTATTTATTTAACAATTATTCGCCGAAGGCGAAGTGATTATCGGTGAATATTCACCGAGACGAAGTCAAGGTGAATATTCACCGATAATCACTACATTTTGTCCGTCAAGGCGATTATCGGCTGATAATCCGAGATAGCGAGCCAATGAGAGCACGCGATTTTGTATAATCACCTGTGTCTTTATACTAAAAAATGATTATAACCTACTCGGCGCTACGCGCCTCGTTGGTTATCTATCACTTCATATCCAGCGCGCCCTCGTAGAATAATTGTTAAATATCCCGTTGAAGTCCTGAATTTTTCAGGCTTCTCTACGCAATTGCTAAAATTGCGTTCATAATTGCGAGGATCGTGGCTTCGCTCGATTTCATATCCGCAGTTTAAAATATGATTCATTTCATATATCATTTCGTTCAAGTTTAAAAGAAGTCTCGGAAATTTAGAGTGGAGAGCAAATCATAAAATCAGTATTTTTCCAGCATCGGTGAGAATCTGGCAGGGAAACACAAACATATTACGAAAAATTAGGGGCGGATTCAACCCCATTTTAATTACTACACTTCCGTCTGAGATGAAACTTAGCATTTCGCTATGTAACAAACTGCAAAAACTGCCGAAATGGTGGATAGGGTAATCATAATGTCCTCTTACTATACCAACGCCAGTCTTCTTCTCAACACACTATATTGAAACAGTCCTTCCAAGCGGCGGGAAAAGCTCAAGGGTTCGAATGTTTAAAATACTTCATGTACTAGCTCCGAAGTCTTTGCAAGTATTATTTTCTATTCGTAACTCTCAATATTAATATATATTGCAATATTATCATACGTTATAGAGAGGAAGGTTTAGGCTCCCACGTGCCAACCTTGTAAAACAGTATCTTAATAACTTCGACTAAGGACCGATTTTTATTGTATTTTAGGTATTGCATGATAAGTGAAGTTTTTACTGTGTTCTTAAAAAAAGTTTGTATGTATTTCGTTGTGTACTTCTTTCTGATCTGCTCGAAGGACACCATCGTAGGGTTTTTGTTAACGCCCTAAAGCAGCTACGACAAGTAAACTAAAACAAACACAGAGGTTCACATTTGGCCATTTTTGAATGGAAATCTCACTGTTTTATAATATTCAGAGAAACACTCAAACCTGGCGAAAGTGCCGTTAACGTGTGACCTATGTTGTACTTAGATCCTTAAACATCCTGTTGCGTCCATACCATCCATGTTTTATTAATTATGTTGTATCAGTGAATTGATTTACTTTTTAATTCTTAACATTTAAACATTGTTACGAAGATCCTCTTATTTCTTAGCCAATGTTCATTTTGTTAACTCGACATTACCTTTTTATGCTAGGGGCCTAACAAGTTCCAATTTATTCGAGTTTAAATGAAGTATGTACATGAATGTAGGTACGTATTTATCAGGGGCCAGTTCCTGAAAGATGTCATAACTCTATTCCAGGGATAAATGTGCCTTATTCCGGAAAATTTATCCCCGGAATAGAGTTATTACACCTTTCAGGAACCCGCCCCTGGTAAATAATCCCGGCAGACGGACATATAATGTCAAAATTAAAACTTGGTTTCCTGATCATACGACGTAAAACAAATATATTCCAAGCTGGCAAGCTTCTGTTCAGTATTAGATCACGGATGACGTCAAAATGTAGACACAGAACATCGGTGTGCCACTTCCCAGTGGTACACTAATATGACGGTGACAGTTTTCGTGACGTCACGCGAGAACGATCTATTGTAGTGGTGTAATCTATCCTTGATCTAAACCAACTATCCGTTCAGACCACTCAAGCGACTACTCCCGGCATATTAAACCACTTTTCCGAGAAAACACGTAAACGATAAACAAGTTTAAACTCTCGTACGGAAACACGAGGGAAAAGATGGAAATGAGGAGGGAGAGGTAAGAAATATTATCTTCCCGAGGTTGTACATGTACATATTACCACTTACAAGTATGGCTCTCAAACCACGAGCTCCAGTCTTCTTTTCCAATGCTTGTTTAGCAATCAATTTTAAAGCTTCTGGGCTGAGATTTAGCTCCACCTAGGAAATACAATATGTTGGAAAACTGACACTAAAAAGGAAGTTTCCATGTCAAATGACCAATAATCTAAAAGAACAAAGGATAATTTTGAAAAAAATGGTTTTGACAACACCAACCTTGTCCATGGTAAAGAGTGCTTGATACTGTGGAACCAGTGCATTTCTCGGTTCAGTCAGGATCTTGACAAGTGAATCCTCATCCAACGAATGCAGACTTACTACCACAGGAAGTCGACCCACGAACTCGGGTATCATCCCGAACTCCACCAGATCCCGCGCTTCAACCACGCTAAGGAGTTTGTCCCGCTCAGCGTTGTCATCCCTCACATCTGGTTGCGAGTTCTTGAAGATGTCAAGATGTTTCTGTTTGGAGCCTCTATCACTTGTTGGGGCACCAAAACCTATAACCTGAGTCAAACAACAACACACTGTTATAAATAAAACTTGAATTGAAAATTCGTGACGAAGGCTCGATTCTTTCAAAAAATAACTGCTCATTAACAAAGAGCCACGTTTCCTGCAATAATATGGTGTCGGGTGATACTGGGCTAAGGTAATTGTCTGTGGGGCAAATTGTCCGGCATTCACCGCTTCCAATACAGCTTGTTGCTTGTTAGTTGCTGCCAAGCAGACGGCAGCAAGGGCGACATTTTATGTTCTCACTTGAAAATAAGGTGCCTGCTTTCATAAAATTTCTTATATATATAATCACCACATGTTTTGCTATAAAGACGGCTGCGAGAGCATATTGGTTGGCATGTTAGGTCTCATAACATTGCCATACAAATTGATTATCACGTCGAAAATACCTAGACAGAATCGCGTAAGCCTTTCACCTGTTCTTGGATATATGGGATATTCAGTTAAAAGCGAGACGTTTTACCACAGGCATCCTAAGCTCAGAGCGAGGGAAAGCCAACTAAAATACAGTCAGGATTTGTATGGGAATCCTGATAAAAGGCTTAATAGAAGATAATTATATGAAAAAATTCTCAATTAAAAAGCCTAACTTTATTGCCATTGTGGGTCGCCGGCTTCTTCCTGTGTGCTCATTTTCCAGATCCGATGCGATTTGAGCCATTTTTCAATTTCTCGATTGTCAACGGTATAATAAAACAACCGAGAAACTGAAAATGGCTCAAATCGCATCGGATCTAAAAAATAACCACACAGGAAGGTAGCGACCTACAATGGCAATAAAGTTAAGCTTTTTAGAGCGGTTTTCAATTGAGTGTCGAAAGTAATTAGTGAATTGCTTATTACTTCACTCAGTGATTGGTTCAAAGTTCTCACGCCACTTTTTCAACCATTCAGAAGTGAAACCAAAACCAATCGTGACTCGTGCGTGCACATTTTCCCGCGCTTTGTGTCAGCTACGTGTAATTACTTCGAGTTTTGATTGGTTTACTGGATTGTCTCCGTCCTCCTTGATTGGCCAAAATATTTACTTTGGTTTTGGTTTTACGACACTCTTTTGAAAAACGCTCTAATTGAGAATTTTTTTCAGATAATTATCTTCTAAAGCCTTTTATCGGGATTCTCGTCCAAATCCTTATAAATATTTTAGTTGGCTTTCCATCACACTGAGCTTGGGGCGCCTGTAGTTTTACAAGATGCAAGTTGTAAAAGTCAAAGTACTTATCAGGTACTGCAAGTCTTAAATTTCCTTTAAGGTCTTAAATCTACCTTTTCTTGGTTTCTTCTCTTAATAATTTTATCTAGTCCATTAAAGGCTCCAGATGCGACAAATAGGATGTTTGTAGTATCCACTGATACACTGTCGCCTCGGATTTTGCGCGAATTCCGCTCAGGAACATTGACTGTTGTGCCTTCAAGAATCTTTAACAAGCCCTGAATGGAAATAAGATGGCCTGATCAACACCTCGTACTAAACGAATTTGTGGGTACAACTGAAAGTTTCTGCCCTCGTTTTTTACAATAAATTTATGCGTAGTCGGGAGGACACGAGTTGTTAGGGAGCTTAAGCAACGACAACGGCGACGGCAACGAGAACGTCATCTCAAAATATAAATTTGCGTTATTTTAATCGCTTCGTGACTATTTCAACGTTTTTAATATGACAAGGGTGTGGTAATTCCTCAAAGATGAGACCAGTCGGAACGGCACTTCATTTTAGGCGAGAAAATGAAGATTTATCCTCAAGTGCTGACGTTCTTCATAAAACGAAAAACTTGGCTATTTCACGTTGTTGTTTTGCTGACGACGGCAACGGACTGGACAAAAGTGAAAAACGCACGAGCAGGGCGTGCAAAGCTATTGTTTTTACCCACTAGATATGCAAATTTGTGACGTTCTCGTTGCCGTCGCCGTTGGCGTTGCTTAAGCTCCCCAATGGCACCGTAACTTACGACCCAGCTCAAGAAAGGAGATCAGTAAGACATCTATCATATTTCCAGATTTGTGCATCAGGCAAGAGTTTGACGCAGTAGTGAGAGCACTGGCCTTCCACCAATGTTGCCGAGATTCGATTCCCAGACTCAATGTCATAATGTGCAGTAGTGAAGCAGCTCTCGTAACCTGCTGTTCTTTGGTATTGTGAGCAGCTTCTATTGTTTTGAAGTCTAAGTCATTGTTTCTACTATTATTGTTTCGTCTTTTGCTTTTGGGTAGAGTAGCGAGGCAATCACATCATACGTTACGAGAGCTGCCACATCACCCTACATGTGGGGCGAATTTGTTGGTTATCTTCTTTGCTTCATGGGGTTTTTCTCGTTCCAGTTTCCCCCTCTCTTAAAAAAAAACACAAGAACAACAACAGTTGATATGACTTGATCTGATTTTAAGTTTCCCCAGTGAGTAGAGCTCTCTGTTCTTGGCTAAATAAGCTTCACACTTTAACAGTGACGAAGTATTGTTTGCAGAAACTGCTGAAATACCTACTGACCACAGTATAACGTGGCGCCACTCAAACTCTCAAATCTCTTTCCACTTTCCAATTTTTACACTGTAGATCTTTTAATAAACAAGTTGAGACCAGAATAATTATTAATTAAGATTACTCAAAGGCGAGGTTACTTAGTATAAAGGTGGCCAGGTGCCACAGCTGTACCTGTTGTACTCCTTCTCCACCAACATCTCTCAGATTTTGCACTCCAGGAACACAGCTGATCTTGTCAACTTCATCCAAGAACACAATTCCTAATCACGACAAATGGAAACATACCTTACCATGTCATTGGCAAGCAAAATAGGATTGAAATAGGTACGAAATGCATAAACATAACCCTTTGACTGCTAGAAGTGAGACTTGACGGATTTTACTCTGCCTAATGCCAGACAATTTTACTTGTCAATTTGGGGGAATGGGAATTTAGGAGTCAATGGGTTCTTGATGGTCCTCTTTACAGTATGTAACTGTTGTATATCAAAATTAAGCATTCACCTAATTTCCAGCATTTCTGGACAAAAGCAATAGAGGACATCGAAGATGTCCTAGACACATTAGACTGATTTAGCAAAAGAACGGGAATGCTAGATGACAACGCCACGTGCAGAAAAATGCCCATTATTCAGTCAGATTAGAGTAGAATTCACATGTATTAAACTAAAGATGATTGATTGAACCACATTTAACGAGTCTGCCTTACTTCCGTATTTGTACTGGACATCTAAAAAAGCCAATGTTTGTGCTTTGAAGTCAGTACAAACTGGCTAAACCTGATCATATTTGAGCATGAAAATAATTTTCAAATATTGTACTGTAACCAAGTAGATACCTTGCTGGGCTCTTTCAACACTGTTACCTGCTTCCTACAATAGGAAAGCAATACAACAAAGAGGTAAATAATTAGTTAAAAGCACAAACCATACCAAAGATGAGATCCAAACAACATTTTTTCCCAAGGATGAAAGAAAAACATATTTTTTAAGTGCGCATTATACATGTTGACAACATTGAAAAATGATCATTGCAGTTAACTAGAGAATTTAATTATTGTCTCTTAGAAACACCTGAAAGTTTCAGGTGTCGTATTTGTTAAATTTGCATGAGTTGCTTGTGTGGTAACGTGGATAAGAGAGTGGGCTGCAGATCCAGAGATAGGGATTTCAAGTTCCTGTTTGGGTGAGTAAAAAGCAAAATCTTGAGAAGTGCGAAATGTCTGTGAGAAGTGTTGTAGAAGGGTTGGGTATCTGCGGTCATCCAGGTGGGAGCTACGTGGAAGGTAAAGGGGGATAGATCTCTGTGAAGGAGAGGTTGGATTGGATAAAAAATTAAGGCAGTGGGGAAGATCATGCAGGGTTAACAGAAGTAGAACGGAGGAAAGAAATGTCTAGTTCTTTTTTAGAACACCCCAAAACACAAGCGATTGTTTTTAACTACATTTGTACAGTACATCTCCCCAAAAAAGGAAAAAAGCAATTTCTGACAGTTGATAAAAATAAACCAGTCTAAAAAATTTAAACTGGTTCAAAAATTTTGAACTGGTTAAAACAAAATTAAAACTCAAGGGGATAAAATTGAACTACCACAACTATAGTAGAAAACAATCAGAGACATGACATGGCAATTTTTAACACCACAACATATCAAGAAATTCAAAAGAGAGTACTAAACCAAGGAGTCAGAAAGTTTTTTTCACTGTTTTCCGCTCGCCGAAACCTTTCTCCTTTCTCCTTTCGACATAAACATCCTGATTGAAGATGCTTCTGCTTTACTATTTCTATTGTTATTACAGGCAAAGAGCAGAATAACTCCTGTTAATTACTGCACGAGGCTAACCTGCAAGAGTTTTGCAATGACCGATTCAATGTCTTCTCCAACATAACCAGCTTGTGTCAAGGCAGTGCAATCACAGATTGCAAATGGAACATCAAGACATCGAGCTATAGTTTGTGCTAACAAAGTTTTTCCTAGAAGATACAAGAGAAGCTTACGGTAATTTAGTTATTATATTTAAAGCTACATGTACAGGCTTTTGTTAGTACATGTAGTTACAAATCATTCTCTCCTATGACTATCAAGCACTGTTACTGAAGCTCTTACTTCATTGTTTTGGAAAATTGGGTGAAACAGAAGTACAGTGTATGTCATGGCAGCTCAGCGAATGAAGAATTAAAATTTGTAGACTACAGTAGGTAAAAGTTACATGGTCTTACAATGCAAGTGATTCTTGGGTCTTAAGTTCATTACAGTAGTGGCAATAACCCTAAGGTTTACAGTATAATCCAAAATAATTTTAAATGCTCTGGATAGAAATTAGAAATTTAATATCGTTGTTATCCAAAATGCACAAATGCCCTTAAGTGGACCATAATAATAAAATTATTATCTGAAGCCACGCAGGTCCAAGCAACGTATTAACAATGAAATCCCTTCCCCTCCCTCCTTTCCCTGTATGCTAAGTGCTCTACAGGTCAACTCAATAATAATGAATTCCTGAAGTCTACATGTATGTAGTTAGTATCTTTGTACCTGAGCCAGTAGGCCCAAGGAGTAGGATGTTGCTCTTATCAAGTTGGATCTTTTCCACCTCTGAGTCCAGTATGTCACTTCCTGCTTGTTCACGAGGCTGTGTTGAGGGATGAACACCACTTGCTCCCAAGGGAGAATTCAGATTAGATGTCTGCATCATGAGCATCTGTAATTCTACAAAATATAAAGAGAAACATATTTACACTACCAAATGTTAATCATTAACTGGATCCATAAATAGACTAAAGTAAAAACAATCAGGCTATGCTTGAAAGTTGAATATTTAACATTAATTCGCTAAATGTGAGGTGAATATCAGTGAAGGCTTTTATTCACCAATATCTAATGAGCCTGAGGTGAATGAAAAATTAATTATTGTTTTAGTATAATTACATAAGTGATTATTTGAAAAATATGCATAATTTTCTTTAAAACAACAATAATTATTAATTTCTTTGTCTGTCACCTTGACAGATCAGCACAGAGAATTTTCAATAATCACTTACGTAATTATGCTACATGTAATAGAGCGGTTTTCAAATGAGTGTCGTAAAACCAAAACCAAAGTAATTACTTTGGCCAATCAAAAAGGACGGAGACAATCCAGCAAACCAATCAAAAGTGTGAGCTACGGTTGGTTTTGGTTTCACTTCTGATTGGTTGAAAAAGTGGCGTAAGAACTTTGAACCAATCACTGAGTGAAGTAATGCAAAACCAAAGTAATTATTTAATTACTTTTGACACTCAATTGAAAACCACTCTATTACTTATTCCAATCACGCTTGTTGGATAGGAGACTGGTTATAGCCAACTCATATCCAAAATATGCTCATGGAATAACAAAAATTATTGTTAATTTTTTTTTTTGGGTTTTAATTGAATGGTTAATTTAGGCTAATGCTAAAACCTTAAGCAGACTTCACTTAAGTCATCATCTGTGTGAATATAGACTGAATGGAAAGAAAATCAGAAAACATCGTCCAGTTGGCAATTTCGTCAAAATCCCTTTCTGGTTTATATAATTATGTGACTTCCAAAAATTCATTCATAATTCGTAAGCAAAACAGCCTATCAGGTCATTGATAAAATGTCACATGCATAATTAAAGCTTTAAACCTGATAAAACACTCCTCAATCGAATTCTTTATATAAAGCAAAATAACAAATAGCTTGCTTTTCCTACAGGTATGCTCCTCTCACAATCTGACCCTTTGTTCGGACTCCTGAGGGAAAAGCTTTTTGTGGAATATTTTTGAAGCAATTCAAAAGAACTTGCAGCACATGTTTTATCGGGTCTAAAAACATGC
>NC_090870.1:19389242-19446742 GCF_036669935.1 Montipora foliosa | reverse complement strand
AGACATTGAACTTAAGTAAACTTGATGTACTTATATCTGAAAAAAGGTAATTTATGTTATATCAATTTATTACATGTATTATAATAATACTATACTCAAAAGAATATCTTGTTTCTGATAGGTCAATGACCAAGGCATTAAGAGGTTAAAGGGTGCATTAAATGTTATAAAGTGCAATGTGGAAGTCGCTATGGAAACACAGCCATGGAGTAATTTTGTTGAGTATATAATAACTAAAAAAATCTATGAATTTCCTTATGCATGTCATGATTTATGGTCAATCAAAATGTTTTGAAAGTACTTCAATCGCACTCACTAACTCTCAAAACATCACTTGGGCCCATAGATCAGAAAATGCACTTGCTCATTTCCTATAATCACACACTATATTATGTGGCATCTGAGAGTCTGTTACGTCATTTTTTTTGTTGTGTCATATGACCCATTCGAATAATGAAAACACAGGAGGCACAGTACAAAGACGCCTTAAAACCCAAACGTTTCGTAATGCATTAAGCGTTAAAAAACTGTCAAAGGCCAATAACCAAGAATGCTTTCTTGAAATTGTCTACGCATGGGTCTAGTATGCGTCAGTGACCGTAAATGAACGAAATTTAATGATCGAATGGACTAAGTTCACTCGTGAATGAAACAAGATGACATAACATTCAAATGAGCCAGACAATTAAGCATCAGATGACCAAGTCTTCACCGCGTAAATTTTCGGCGATGCAAAGAAAAAAACGTAAGACCTGAATATAAAAACCCTTTCGATCATGATCAATAAGCTTAACTTTCAGCTGCTCTGCTTCTCGTTGTTCCAATTGAATGCAAGAAATGATGCAATGTATTAAATAATCTGCAAGTTACTCATTAACTGTACCGTAAAAATTACAAACAAATCATATCTTACCTTTGGGACAGAATATTTGCTTGCTCTTTCCCCCAAAACGGCGTAAAGAACCCGGTATTCTAAACATGGTGTTTCAACTTTAGGCCGCAACAACACAACAGTTGAACCCTTACCAACACAAATTTCCGTGAATTGGAATAAAAGAGGTCGAATTTAACGAAAAATACAAATCTTTCGCACTTACAAGGTACATTAAAAAACTTGCTATATTTACACACGAGAGTAAAATAGGAAATTCAATATAAACTAAAACTCAACTCCACACAACACCCAGCCAGCCATTTTGTTTTCGTCACTTTCGCGCGTGCGTGGTTACACAACAAACATCGTGCCAAGTCATGAATTACGACTTACCCAGCCCACCACGTCTGTTATAAAATTTTCAATAAATTCAAATTTTCAGGAAAAGCCGTAACATTTAACGAGCAAAATTTTGCTTTTAGTTAATGTGGCCTGGAAAAAGGCAGAATTTCTTGATTTTGAGATTTTAAAAAAATGATTACGTCACAAGAGGACCAAGAGGAGGAAACCTTACGAACATTTCCACTATTTTGGCATTTTTGCGGAATAAATTGACTTTCTCAAGAAACGATTGGTGGTATCATTAAGTATTTTTCATGAATTTGATCCTCATTCTTGTTGTCAAAAGTTTGCTTGGGAACTCTCGAACCCAGGCTCTTTCTTCTCTCCTCCCTTGTCGTCGAGGTTGGCATAAAAGATGGTATCCTCAATGATATCATGAATTCAAAATCAAAATCCAAAGGTGTTTTGAATTTTTAACTATAGGATCCGGAGGTTGAAGATGAACTAAAAATTAGTCTTTTTTCAAGTATCCAGTTCCATGACGTCTTTCGTTTCGGAAATACTGCATCATTTTGAATTTCCCAATTATCACCTTGCGTGACGCCATGCTACAAAGCTATTTGGTTGAAACAAAAAAAGGTCTATCCCTAAGAATCTCAGCAGTTTGAGCGTTTCAAGTACATTAGGAGATGTGTTCATACAAATTTTATCTCGTCAGCGAAAAGTAAGCGTGAACTCCAGACATGTTGTTGTTGTTGTTGATTTCTGGCCACAATATTGGTGCACACAACATGGCGTGTAAAACTCTGTAAAGTTGCGTGAAATGATTCGACAAATAACTCAGAAACGATGCACCGCTCAGACCTGAGAATTGGAGAGGAGATTTCTAAATTTGTCTCCTACAAAATTGCTCCTTTTTGGCTTTTTTCGTGGAACGGTTTCGATTTTATTATTTTGTTGCGTGACGGTGAAAACGATCTATTGCAAGAACAACCTAATTCTGACTTAGCTTCACTACAACAAGACCACAATGAGAAATAGTTTATCAAGGATGTGTCAGTCAATCCACTGCTTAACGTGACATAAGCTACGCAACGCAGTAACATTATACTAAGTTAAACGAGCATTGAATTGTGCCACGCCAGTTACGAAAAACCACCCTTCTTAAGTGCCCATAAATACCGTGGAAACGTATTCCTCATCTAATACAGCGCCACCACACCCCAAGGAAAGGGTACTTAACATAAAAGAAAATAGAACATAGCATTCCAAGACGAAAACTAAGGAAAACCATGAAGGAGAAGCGATCTACCGACGTAGAATGACAAAATATTCCCGTCAGACTCTTCCCCCCGATCAATCCCAAACTAAAGCATTCCAGGCCCTCTGCATCACGGCGTAAGCATATCCAACTCGCTCCCATGTCACTCAAACGTCAGAATTGGAAACATTATCGCAGAACAGTAAGTTTATTACTCCCTACTCTTTGTATCACTTCCTTGTTAACCCTTTGAGTGCTAGGTGCTTGTTTGTTTGTTTGGTTGTTTGTTTTTTTTGTACCTTTTTGGCGATAAACGGTCTGCAAAACTTGGCTTAGCCATATAGGAGTCCGTGTAAAAGGGAGCTCTCATTGAAGCATCTGCGATTTTGGTCAATGTGGGCTCAGGTTTGAACGTCACGTGACAGATATCCGGTTCGTATTTGGGGAGCGAGCGAGTTGGCCTTATTAAGTCTTGTTGGTTAATTTATCATTTTGTAAGTGGTTTTCTGGGAATCCTTCGTCTACAGAACCCCCAGGCTGCCAACATTACGCCGGAATGTGGGTAAAGGCAACCCTTTGAAAGAAAACAGAGGTGAGAGATGGTTTCATGCAGACTGGGACGCCTAAAATTCTCCGTTGTAAACATGGCGGTTCACGAGTGAAGTTGTCTCTCTGGCCTTTCTGTGGACGAATCCAGGACCTACCGATACAAGTTGGGCAAGTTTTGAAAGCTAAAAACTTCAATCGATGCGGTATTTTGCTGGTAGGACTGGGTGGCCCGACACTTATTATTATTATTTTTTTTTTTGTATTTTATTACACTTATGGAAAAAACTATGAAATGAGAATCGGAAGTCTTTCCTTGTCATGGAATGGCAGAATTACCCAGAATTCTTTTTGGGCATGAGCGAGGCAACTTATTAAGAAGCACGAGACTGGCCCTCATTGAATGGCTGAAGCGCGGCCAGAGGAAAAAATTTCTAGCCAGAGTAGCCAGGAGTAGGCTTGGTGTGTGCTGTTAACGTAGATTTTGGATTTCTAAACAAGTTTTTATCATAGGAAATTCGCGACAAACTTGTGCTTTTATTTCCATATGTGTAATCCTCCTGTCAAATAAAGGGGTTTTCTGTTTATATGAAAAATACGTTTTCTCTCCCGTCCTCTTCTTATGCATGATCTTCGGGGAAATTACATTCTGTCCCTCAATAAACCTAGAACAACCAGTTAAAATGGTCTTAGTTCTTTTTCCTTATGTATCAGCTAAGTTGCGGAATGCGCTACCTAATTTTATCCGTACCTATATGAGTTTACCGGTTTTAAAAGAGAATCCGGCCAGGGCCGCATTTTGTACAGCGGCTTTTCTTTTTAATGAACATATCTTTAAATATTATGTATTTAGTATGTATCTGTGTATGCTATCTATTTTAGCTGCAAATGTAATGTCTCGAAGATATTAGCTCCTGTAGTTATTCTGAAATTCGAGATGAAATAAAGTTTATGCATGTATGTTACCTTTCGCAGGGCGCGTGCGCATAGTTTGCAATCTGCGACTCCAGTGCTTACCATATGAGAGATAATATGACTTTTCACTTGAATATATAGACGATCGAATTCTTATGCTAAATTGACAAGGGCGGTCTGGAGCTGTGAGTAGGCGTGGGATTTGTCTTATATGGTTTAGGGGCCAACATATCTCTTCCTTAATGCCGTACCGGGAGGCGAGGTCGGTAGCAGAGAGCAGCGAGGGGCCAACTGCGTCCAAAAGCGATCGCACGGGCCGAAATCCCGGCATGACTCGTTTGGTACGACGCTCCAGCGCTATGTCTGGAGGTACTGCGTTTTTCTCTTTTGATCACGAATGACGTTGAGTACTGCATTGCATAAGAAATTTTAAGGGGATTTTTCATTTAGTGTACTTGGACACGGACTCTTCTTGCACGAAAACTGAGCCTAGCACCCGGACAGGTCCCAGGCCCTTCCCGATGCTCAACATGTCCTCGACCGTCTGAAATGACGATTATCGACAATTTCTAATTTTCTCTGGATTGACTGTTATCTTCAATTTAGATTACTCTGTCCCAGGACTTGTGGTAGCAGATGAAAAGGAAAAATGTGAAAAGTTGCATCCCTGAACCGGATTTGAACCCGGAGCACCCATGCCACTATGTAAGAACTCTTTTTATCTACTTAAAGGGGCTAGGTCACGCAATTTTTGGCAATTTCAGCACTGATCGAATGGTCGTAGAATTAACTAAAATATTAAAATAACTGTTCAAAACTATAGAAGAACTCTAACAAAACACCAGGAAGCCAAGAAGGAACATGGATGGACAAAACTGGAGAGGATTAAAATGGATTGATTTCGGTAAATTTGAAAAACGTCGGCCCACATTTTATCAAATTTATATCAATTAAAAACATTTGTTTCCTGCTCCGGAAGCATAATAAAAGTTAAAAAAGTTTTACAAACTCGGAGCTAAAAGTTAAAACTTATGAAATATTTCGTCCGTTTTCAACCGGACTTCATCAGTCAAATGAGTTGTCCGGTTGAAAACGGACGAAATATTTCATAAGTTTTAACTTTTAGCTCCGAGTTTGTAAAACTTTTTTAACTTTTAAATTTATATCAGTTTATATCAAAATGTCATTTACACAGCTGGAAAATCATTCTCAGTAGTTATGTGGCCGTGATTTTGCAAATGAAAGACTCTTGCTCTGCCAATAATTAACAAAATTGAACAAAGTTACCTAAAATTGCGTGACCTAGCCCCTTTAATCACAAAAGATGGTTAGTGCGCTCGACTCCGGATCGAGTTGTCCGGGGTCTGGTCCTGGCCCGAGACATCGTGTTGTGTTCTTAGGCAAGACACTTACTTTCACAGTGCCTCTCTCCACCCAGGTGTATAAATGGGTACCGGGGCGAATTAAATGCTGGGAGTAACCCTGCGATGGACTAGCATCCCATCCAGGGGGGAGTAGAAATACTCCTAGTCGCTTCATGCTACAGAAACCGGAGATAAGCGCCTGCCTGATGGGCCTTCTAGGCTCGTAGCAGACTTTACCTTTACCTTAACCACCAAAGATTAACTGGCTGATTAGCTCATTTCCGAGTTGCTATTTGCCTCGGTTTCAAAGCGAGTCCAGCACAACCATTCAAATGGAAATGAGCGGTGTATTTTCATGCAAATCAAACTCATTATCACTTGAATGGTTTAGCACCAAGACTCGTTTTGAACCAGAGGGAAAAAGCAACTCCTATCGATTATTTACCACTACTAATTGCTACGGAGCGAGCAGCAACTTTATTCTGGATTTATGAGAAGGTTGGACGAATTCTCAAATTCACCACTTTTTCTCAGAATGCATCATAATTAGCCAGGATGCACTGCGCCATTCATCAGCTTTTACCAGAATGCATTGCATTTGAGCAGAACGCCGCGCCAAATACTCTGGAAATTGCTTAAGCAAGAGGTCCCGTAAAGATTCGATGAAACAACACATAATGGTGTTAAACAGCACCTACCATTTGGGCTCCCTCAGGGGTCCTGTTTGGGACCCCTTCTCTTCTCCATATATGCTGGCAAGTTATTTAATATCATCCAGAACCACCTCCCACACGCCCATGCTTATCCTGACGATACGCAGCTGTACTTGTCATTTAGACCAGATGGATCCACTAATGAAACGGAGGCATGGAATGCAATGGAACGTTGTGTTCGAGCTGTACGAGCTTGGATGATTACGAACAAACTTAAGTTAAACGAGTCTAGGACTGAATTTATGATAATTGGGACTCGACAGCAACTTAGTAAAGTAAATGGAAATACACTGCTTGTCGGCAGCGGCAGAGTTGAATCATTGACTGAGGCCAGAAATCTAGGCGTCTTGTTTGACTGCAATTTTAATTTTTGCAACCATATTACTAAAACAAGTAGTTTAGCTTTTTACTCTTTACATAATTATATTATAAGAATTAGAAAATATCCAACTCAAGATGCCACTAAGACGCTCGTTCAAGCGTTATAGTTATCGGTAGATTAGACTACTGTAATAATTTACTCTATGGCCTCTCAAATATTCATATCGATAAGCTTCAACGTGTTCAAAACGCAGCCCCTAGGTTAGTTTCAAATGTCTCACGTTTCTCACATATTTCACCTGTTCTTTATCAGTTGCATTGGCTGCCAGTTAAATATAGAGTGATGTTTAAAATTATCTTAATTACTTTTAAAGCTCTAGAAGGCAATGCACCATTTTTTTATTCGTGACTTAGTCCATCGATGGACGTCAACGATGGACGACAACTTCCTATCTCGTCGGGAAAGGGTGTAGAGTGCCTCACACAAGCGACCTGGACCGTCTGAGAATCAGGCTACTGGCATATAAATCTTATTACGCAAAGTTCTGCCACTAATGTTTCAGTATTCACAAACATAATAGTCAACTTCCATACTTTCTTACTCCCATTTTCACAATTCTGCCAAATAATCACGCAACAAACTTGCAAACATCACAGGGAAGAATGACTTCGTCTCCAGGTTATTCAATCTTATAGCTTTAGTTCACAGTTCGACTACCACAAGAAAAAATACCTTGTGCCTTACTTCTATGTGCCTTTGCTTTTCTTACCAATGCTACATTCTTTTTTTTTTTAATAATATATACATTGTATTATATAAGAATATCGAGACTAAAATTTGCGAAGTTTAAAAATATTTTATTTATCACATCTTGTGCGTTAGACGCACGGTCTTCGATGGCTTATTTAGCAACGGAACGGGAACGTCAGTGCAAAACTACCAATGACAATTTAGAATAGAGAAGAAAGAGTGGAGTCTACTCTATTCTGAATTCTCATTGGTGTTTTTTCTGCGCGCGCCGTCACCACTGACGTTCCCGTTCTGTTGCTAAATGAACGTGAGGTTAAACAGAAAAATAGATGAAGCATTACAATGGGTGTGTTGGGAGCCACCAGGACCCATGCCCAAACTGTAGGTGCAACACAGAAGATGTGAGAACAGGATTCGTTTTCGCCGCATGCAGCGCAGCGCTCGCTCACGCCCAGCCGTTGCCAGCGGTGCAAATAAGCCCCAGTTTCGACTTTTCCACGGAACAAATGCTATACGCCACGCAATATCGGCGGCTTTCGTACTCAGACCCCCATAAATCTGGGGCCAAATGTTTTTCCAAGGTAGACGTGTTTTTTAGCCGTTTTTCCAAAGTGGCTGTACTGGGCAGCCACTTGGGCGAAGGGAACGCGAGTTTCGAGTACAGGATTTTGACTTTGTAGTGAGGCAGTAGGGTGAGGTCGATATGTAATCGATCGACCGCTGCAAGGAGGTGTTGGAAATATCGTGACGGAAAATCACCAAGATATTTCGTGCAGAGATTGGACTGGAGAAAAGACTAACTTTTCATCCGGCTACTTAAGGCGGCAAAGCCAACCCAATAACGGGCCAAGAAAACCCACTTCGATTGACATGTAGGATCACCAATGCGGGGAATCCAGCGCAGTTGTAGAGCGCTAGCCTTTTTCATCCGAGTTAATCAGGGCTACGCCGTTACTAGTCTCCTCTCAGCCGTCTTTCGGGATGTCACTCCTTTATTCATAAGATAAAAGAACGCCTGTTTACAATCATCATCATAATAAATAAATACAAACTCGAAAAAGATCTCCCTAGAAAAAAACAAACACAAAGTTCACTTAGAAGGCAAAGTACTCGGGCGGGTCGGCCTTCCAGCAGGCGGACCCTCGCATTCTGACATTTTAGCTGGAACTCGCTTTATAGGTTTCTTGACAGTTCGTAGTTGCACACAAAATTTACGCTAAACTCGATAAACTAAACGAGCCATATACTGATGAAAATCAGCGCACAAACCATGCTTCTCTATCACATGAGAGACAAAGTCAGTAACTCGAGCAGGAGACATGCGAATCACGTCATCACGAAAGAGCTCACCTAGCGCAGAAAGAAAATATGAATCAATCTTATCACGATGAGTATCAACTGAAGAACTTGAAACAGGAACAGAAGACGAAGCAACTTAGGTAACAGGTTCACTATTAGAGGTAACAGCAGGCGATGCAGGAACAGAAGAAGGAACATTAGACAACGCAGAAACATCTGGAACATCTACAGGAACAGAGGGAACATCAGGCGACGGCAACGTCAGCAACAGCAACAGGATGAGAGGGGGAAGGAGGAGCCGCAGAGGCAGCAACCTCCTCATTCCTGAACATCATCTCCTTTTGTGGGGTGCAGGGATGGCGCAGTGGTGAGAGCACTCGCCTCCCACCAATGTGGCCTGGGTTCGATTCCCAGACTGAGCGTCATATGTGGGTTGAGTTTGTTGGTTCTCTACTCTGCATCGAGAGGTTTTCTCCGGGTAATCCGGCTTCCCCTCTCCTGGAAAACCAACATTTGACTTGATTGGCGTTAATTGTTAATTTCAGTTTCCAGTGTCCCCAGTTAGTGCTCCCGCTCTAAAACGACTAGACACTTAAGTAAAGTTTCTTTCCTTTTTCCTTTTTTTTCCTTCCCCCGGAGCCCTCACAAGAGGCCTCATCAGGAGGAAAAATAGAATCAGGGCTAATGTCATCCTCAGCGACTGGCACACTGGAAGACAGGATCTCTGTACCCGGGTAAACAGCTCCCCAGGCCTGCCTGCACTTCCTGGCCATGTGACCAGGCTGATGACAGCACCTGCACAAACCGGAGAGCGGGCAAGCAGAGCCACTCTGACCGATTTTACGACCTACGACGCAGTAGACGGGCTAGCGAGTATACCAGACACGACAGTTATAGTCGCAGATTGACACGAGGTAAGGAATATCCTGATCCAAAGCCATCTCAACAACGCGATTACCATCATGAAGAGCAGGAAAATTGGCGAACGTGCTCAGCTGGACCAACAAAACGTTTCCATAGGATTCAAAAAAGGCTTTCACATCGTCATCCGAAATCTCTGAGGGCTAGAACAAACACAGAACGGGATCTAGAATCCGCACGGACAAAACGAATTTCCACGTCACCACAAACAATGCGGGACAAAATTAGTTTATCACGACTGTTCCGCAAAATTGAACTGTTGCAAGCTTATCTGGACCAACTGTGGTTACATTGCAGAGGAACCGTAGTTGCGATAAATTGCTTCTGGAAACTGCACAAAAACGCTATTCGGATACTGAAGAGACGACATAGGATGCTCAATTGAAGGTCGGGCTAACGCCATTCCCTCCCAACATGTACTTCTGACAGGGTCCAAAAATATAACAAAAACGCCAATTGATCACAATCACAACATCAACACGCAACGAAAAGCTGTTTCGGCCTTGCTGGGCCTCATCAGCACGGCACAGCTGTAATGCATAGCGGCTGATTTAGACACCCCATTAAGAGACAGCTTCACATGCATATGCAAGAAATGTGGTAAGCTGGGTTGGGAACAGCAAAAGTGTTCTCCCACAGCAAACGTGTGGGCGAAACAACCGTCCATGGCTGCTAATTGACCAGGTGAAATGGTTGCCAGCATGCATGATGTGTTGGCCACGCCGGGTTGGTGTTATGGTGTGTCACCTTCCTTGTTTTGTTTTTCTTGTTTCACTGAAATTAAGCCCGTTCTGGTGGAGTTAGTACTTGGGTGGGAGACCAACGCAAACCCCTGACGATAACATGTTACTACATTCCGATGACAGAAGATGCATTTTCATCGTTTCATTTTACGAGTGTCCCGAATATGTTTCGCGGGTATCGATCGTGATGCCATGTGATTTCAGAGTTTGGACGCGATCTTGGACTGGCTGGCCGACGGGCACATCACCTCGATTTGATGTGATTGTAAATCTGTCATGCCTCGACATCGGGTTCGTACGTCAATGATTAAAGCAGTAAAAAGTTCTCATATTTTGACTTGCTTTGCAGTTGTACGTGTCTGTTTCTCGGCCGTTTTCTTCGCTGTTTTTTCAAAGATAATTGAAGTTGTGTTGATGTATTCGAAGTATCACTTGCAAATATGAGTAAAGCTACTTATCAGAACATCAGAAAGCTGTGTAGTGATGTGCTTTGTATGAAACTGACACTGCAATTTGCCCCCGCACGGCAATTCGTGCCGGCAACGATGCTCAGTTGTGACTTGTCAACTCACCTGCTATTCACAGGAGATTCAAGTTCTCTCTGCAAACTGCCTGAAACCACCCCACAGGTTTACCTTCCCCAAATATTTCTGAGCAATCAGTACAATAAAAATATTATTTTACTAGACATTGAACGCACTTTACTAATCCATGATCACTATTAGCTATTATTATTATTATTATTATTATTATTATTATTATTATTATTATTAATCGATTTATTTTCCATATTTGTTTGTTAAAGACTTCCCTGCTAGTTAAGGTCTCTTCTTTTGCGTTCACTGGGCTGACGAGTGCGGGAGAAGAGACCTCTGCTGGCGCGGATCCAGGATTTTGAAATGGGGGGTGAATTATTGTTAAATGTAATAGAACCAAAGCCTGGTTGAGGTGTTTGAGGGATAAGAAGAAAAAAAAAGAAAGAAGGGGGGCTCAGAAAAACCTCTCTACATTGGTTTTAACTGATAGCCAAGTCAGCTTGATATCTAAAGCACTTAAATTCATACCTGGCCTACTACACCCGTGACAAACGTCACGAAAACTTTTGCGTGACTTTGAAGTTTTCGCAAGACGAATGCATCTTCAGTACATATTTCACGGTAAAGATAAGGAGCCACATCCATTCCATGCAAGATCTAACTGGGTGTCGCCAGTCAAACGATCAGTTAACTGATTAGAGTGTAATGTGAAGTGTTAGATTTCTATCCCATATGAACCATGTGGGCGTTAGCCCTACTAATGGAAATGGGCCCACACAAGGACAGAGAAAAACTCTGAGCAGTTTTTCTCTGTCCTTGGTGGCCCGTTTCCATTAGTAGGGCTAACGCCCACATGGTTCATATGGGGTAGAAAACAAGCACTTCACATTACACTCTAATCAGTTAAGTCTGTTGAAATAAAGTGCTTCACAAAATAATAATAATAATAATTGTCACTGCTAATCGCCCTCGCAAGGTACCGCAACGACGCAGCTCAACGAGGTCGGACCGAAGGAGCTGTGCTGCCGGCTAAGCGCTCGGCCCCTGAACACGACCCATGTATGACCTCGGAGCACAGCACCACAGCCTGATGGAATAAGCCGGGAGTCGATTTTGAGGAGGGAGGAAAACCGGAGTACCGGGAGAAAAACCCTCGGAGTCAGATTGAGATCGACTGAAACTCAGCCCACGTACGACCCGAGCCAGGTCACAGAGGTGGGAGGCATGGTTGATGACCAGTAAACCACCCTGACTCCCCACGGCTAACGTTTGCAAAACGTTTGCAACGTTTGCAAAAACGTAACCTTTCCAACGATCAGTTACCCTTGAAAGCTACTTGGAAATTTCAGAGAAGTAGACTACTTTCCTAGACACAACAGTAAACTAGTAATAGTTTTCGCTATATCTGCCCTCGCCTAAGATAATATGGATGGCAGTTGTGCTGCACATTGGCGGTGTTTTCACCAGCAATTTTTAAGGTCGCTTAGCGAGTGACAACCGGAAATCGCGTGAAAACAGTTGCTTTTCCAACTCGCTTAAAGTTCAGCGAGTCGGCAAACTTCAATGGAATTCTCATTAAATTTAAGCCACCAAACCAGGTAGCTTACGCGAGTTAGCAATTACTTTCGGCCAATGAGGGGTCGCTTGCAGTTATTCAAATCGGAAATACAACAGGCGTGTTATTTTTATTATTTTATTTTATTATTTTTATTATCATTTAATCTTACCCGTGAAAACACATATAATTTTTGAGTCGCTTAACGAAGTCTGCAAACAAACCACTTTGAGGAATGTTACGCGAGACGACGGCTGTCGTGAAAACACAGTGATGTGAAAAAAATGTGATGTCTTCATATTACGCTACATGTAATTAGGTGGGTAAATAAAAGCGAAGAATGCAAGGAAAGGATGGGCAACAACAAACAGCATTTATTTTCAATTTCAATACGCGTTTATTTGATGCGCTATCAATCGAAAGCAAGTTACATAATCATGGAATATGATAGTAAAACAGGAACATCAACATTAATTAGAAGGCAACATTTCGTCGTCACCTTTTTTACCCACGTTGGTTGTTTCCACGGTACGTTGAAATACCATAAATTTGGAACAAAACTAGGTTATTGTATTCGGATCGCTGTTTGGCCAAAATCCGAGGAGGCAACCTAGAAGCCCCCGCGTAAAAAGGGAAATTTATGTAAATTGCTCAACCGAGCGCGCAAGGTGGTATCGGTATTGCTCACCGAGTTCGCGAGGTGTTCTGGGTAACTTGAGTCACGAGGCAGAAAGTCACAAGGAGCATCGATAGTCTATCGAAGGTTTCAGCATAGTGATTACAGTATCTGATAGAAAATCATATTGCCTGGCACAAATCATAAACAGGGGCGACGATTTGTCAGACACAAATGAAATCAGACTGAAAAGGGGCGACAGACTCAACCACAAACTGCTAGACGCAAAATCGGAAAGCAAAAGCATAGTCTCAGTATCAACATTTTCAAACAATCTTCGATCATTTTTACGACAGTTATTCACAGCGAGTTTCGTTCCTATTTTATGGTATTTCAAGGTACCGTGGAAAGAACCACATGGATGAAAAAGATGACGACGAAAGATGACTAAGATAATGCTACTAATAGTTTTCACCACATCTACCCCCACCTAAGATAATATGCATGGCAGTTGAAGTATTTTGCAATTAATATGTGCTGCACTTTGTGATGTCTCTCATGTAATTAGGTAGGCAAATGAAAGTGAACTGAGATGAAAGGAAAGGATGGGATAAACAAACAGCATTTCTTTTAAAAATTCCCATTAGCGTTTATTTGATACGCTATCATATGAAAAGCAATTTACATAATTTTGGAAAATGCCTTGAAAATATTATAGTAAAACAAGAACATTCAATGACTAGAAGACAACATTTCTGTGAATACCTGTTGTAAATATGATCGAAGATTGTTTGAAAATGTTGATGCTAAGACTATGCTTTTGCTTTCTGAGTTTGCGTCTAGCATTTCGTGGGCCGAATCTGTTGCCCCTGTTTCTGAGTTGTGCCCGAAAAATCGATTTCTGACTCAGGCAATATGATTTTCTATCAGATACTTTTATCTTTGATTTTCAAAGTAAAAGGAATCGCCTTAAATCGCTGAGCTGAACAGCAGTTCAATATCGATGCTTATTGTGACTTTCTGCCTCGTGACTCAAGTTACCCACAACACCTCGCGAACTCGGTGAGCAATACCGACATCACCTTGCGCGTTTGGTTGAGCAAATCGAGATTGCTCCCCCATCATTTACACACATTCCCTACCAATGTACATATTTTCTCTTTTTACGTAGACTGTTCGCAGTCCAATCCAGTCCAGGAACTTTTTTAAGCTTCCAGTCCAGGAACTTAAAAAATTTGCTTCTCCGAGTGGTTTACTTCGGGCAAAATACACAAAATTGTCATCTAATTATTTAAGTTCCCCAACAAAGGTGTTTCACTACCTATATGATGGCAACCCCAATGTGTTCCCGCTTGAGAATATCGACCATGTGGCATGTGATGTCCGCCATCTTAGATCATGTTTTCACATGTTGTAGCCGAAGCTATCGAGGGAAATTTGGAAAATCAACTCTAAACTATTACAGCAATAGTGATGCCAGTTTTCATCTCAATTATTTCAAGGTCTGTGGTGATGTACATCCGGACCCTGAACAAACGACTGCTAATAAAAATCCAAAGCAAAATATGGATTCGACTAAATCGAGGAAAGCAACTGTATGAAAGTGTCCTTGTGCCCTCTGTTTAAAAACAGTTCGTGCCAATCAGAAGGGTATCCTTTGTGATATTTGTAATAGATGGCATCATATAAAATGCTTTAAGATGGATCCTAAATTGTACATGGCTCTTAGCTCTTCAGATGAGGAATGGTGATGCAATGACCGTAATTTGACGGATTCTTTCTTCGAAGCTTCGCGTGGCTCTGGTGGCTTTGATCTTCTGCCAACGAGGAAAGTCAGACCTCCACAGCGAACAGTCGTTTCCCAAGTGTTTGGTGTTAAATTCAAGAAGTTTGCGCAACAAAGTTCTTGATTTGCAAGCTCTGCTTTTAGTGGACATTTTTGATGTTGTCGCTATCACCGAAACTTGGCAAACGGTGCAGTACATATTCAAGAAACATTCCTTATATAAAAAGGGGCGGTTATTACTCAAGGGCACCATAATTATCTGTAACCAAAAAACCACGAAAGGGAGACAGTGCAGGTGTCAAATTTCGTTTCATTTCATGACGATTTGGTGGTTTGGGCTTCCTGTGGTGGGAGCCTCGGACAAATTCGTCTTTAACTGTGTAGGTTTTTCAACTTAAGAAAAAAAGCCAAAGTGTTTGAGTGATTGCTTACAATAATTAAGTAGTCTAAGGAATAAAACTACCAATAATTCTCACTGTTTCCAGAAATCAATTTTCACGAGAGCTGAGAACCCAGTGTTATCGGTCAACTTATCAATGTTGCGTGTTGTTGCGAGCGTTTGCACGGGCCTTAATAACACATGCAGTCAATGCGAACCGAATAAATTCTTGAGCCCATTCCGAATGTCTTTCATTCTCCACAGATAAAGAGCCGGATTAAGAGTGGAAGATGACAAATAAATGGACAAGGAAACAACATACGCCTGTCTAAAGGAGTGAAAGGAAATCGTAAGACTAAGACCCAGGGCAATCGTAATGACAACTGGCCAAAAAGTGATAGAAAACAAAGCAAGAATATATAAGATCGACCTCAAAGATCTCTTAAACTTCTCCACGTTTATTGCTGGTTGTCCCAAATTTTGCGAAGATTGATTTGCTTGAATATGTCGCTGGTGTTGCCGAATTATTTGAGACAATCTAACGTAAGCAAAGAAAGTGATAAAATAGCAGAGAAGCATAAACACCGTAATGATATAAGCTACCGCAGTTTGCGATTTAACGGTTATAAACAGGGCAAGAAATGAACCTGGGATCATGATAAACACCGTGATTATAACCCAACGGCGGTGCGACGTCAACAAGGACCGTCTCATCATATGCAGCCAGCGTTCAATGGACAAAAGTGTTATTGCAAGTAAGCTGAAGGCTCCGAAGAAAATACCGACAACGAATCCAATGCAGAGCAGTTTTCGACGAACTGGCCCATTCTGGACAAAAGGAGGTAAACCTACTAACGGTTGGACAATAAGTCCAGTACACAAATCACCGAACGCCAACCCACTAAGTACAACGTGAAAAGTGGTCCTCTGAAACGTCCTTTTCCACATCGCTGCTAAAATCAGTGCGTTTCCCACCACTGTTAAGGGGAACAAAACAACGATAAAGATGTTGCTAGCCAAATTAAGGGAAAGCCAAGTGGTGTTCAGCACCTCGATGGCACCTTTAGAGCAAGTGTCACAGATCTCCACAGAAGAGCAAGATACACTGTCAAACATGACGAGGTCTCATTTAGTTCATCACTTCTGCGTTCAGTATAAATAGACCCTTAGAACGCAAGACTAAAGAGTACTTCTTGTAGCTCTCTTGTCGAGAAAAGCAAAGAATGAAAGGAGGCCACGCTTTTACAGTGAACCAAAATTACAATGATCCTCGGCGGCTTTGAGAGTTGTTTGTGTCAGTCGACCAAATAACTCTCAAACAGCATACTCATTCGCAGAGAAGTGGCTTCAGCACTTAGCTTAGATTGCATTTGTCGTTTTCTTTAGAAATGCAGTACATTTAATTTTCATCGTAACACCTGCAACTTAGTTTTAATTAGATTTTCTTTCAATTATATGTCTATTACTGCCGATGATAATAGGTTTTAGTACACTATTTAATATATTTCTCAGAGTGCTTTCTTATGGAAATATGACCAAAAAAACACATTTTATTGCGAGTCAGCAGAAGAGCACCAAATAGAAGTTTATTATTTATATATTTATAGAAACAGATATCGAATGCATTCAGCACCAATAAATACAAAATCATGATTAAACCTTGATGTTATTTGCAAAAGAAAATTGAAATCAAAATCCTCTTATTTACTTTCATTGCTTTTCAATTTACCATGTTCTCTCACTCTTCAATAGTACTAAATTATCCCTTCAAATGGAACAAAAAACCGCTATCGAACATTCTCTTCCTACAGATGAGTATCCGGTATTTTCAGTGATAACACAAATGGTGTTTGCAATTCAAGCCTTTTAATGATGAATTTTATCTGTTTCTTTACGAGATTCTCTAAAAGATTCTCAAGTTCAAACAATGCAATACCGGCTTTGGTCAGAGAGCACAAAATGCGTAAACATGAAAACTCATGGAAAGGCATGGCCTTAAGATGGCACAGGTGCGAAAAACAAGGAATGTATTGGGTAAAAGGTTTCACAGGAATGGAGTTTGTTTGAGTGTTCAGAAATGGTTTTTTTCCCATAATTAATCAGATTCATACAGAAGTTTAAAGAGAAGAGTAGAGTAGAGTTGAGCGAACCCTGCGGGGTTTTCAGGTTTAATTTACAATATATAAAGAAAACTTCATAAAAATGGTAATTCCATATACAATAAATAATCTAACTAACATATGCATTAACACAAAAATTTCCTCAGATCTTTCTAAAGACTGCGAAGACAGCTTCTATCAGTGATAGCGCACGGCAGGGTTCCAAAAGCTGATAGCGCAATACTGACAAAACTGTGCACTGTCCAGAGGGCGACCTATAGGCTGGGCTATAAAGCTATTCTTAATTCTGGTCTTGTGATCATAACACACGACCGTGTTACAAAGCGATCGCTAAGATATAACTAGGGGTTAATCCCTTAAACTTAAACGCAAGATATATTAGCCATCAAAAACTCATAAATACTTGGATGGAAAGGTACTAATGATCCCATTCATTCTTTGTAAAATTTCAAATTTTCAAAGCATGATTGCTCAGATATTATATGGAATATCGCGTTCAAAGTTTCAGAGAAAGCTCACTGTGCAATGCATTTTCAATATCCAGTGCTTTTTTTCTTTCCTGGCTGATTAGAAAACGGTAGTCTTATGCCTATGGCGGTAAAAAGTGTAAACAAAGATTCTCCTATTCTGATTTTAAACCAAAAATAATAATAATAATAATGAAAATGAAAATGAAAACAATGATAGGCTGTTCTCTGGCTTTCTAGTGACAAGAAACCAGCCGCGGTGATGGACTCGTTCCATCCTTCACTTCACAACTCAATCTTCAATCAAACTGCTTATAAGGCAAATTCCAGAAGATTTCAAGCCTTGAAAGTTTCTTGCGTTCTTTTCGCTTTGATGGCGTTTTCACGGCATCGCGCCGTCACTGGTTCAAACCCCGTTGAAGTCCTGAAATTTTCAGGCTTCTCTACGCAATTTTCAAAATTGCGTTCATAATTGCGAGGATCATAGCTTCACTTGATAGTTCTTTTAGTATGTACTAAAACAGAGTGATAATGTAGCACGAAAACATGATTTTCCGCGCCAGTTGTTCCGCGCGAAATCTCGCGCAAGTTGCTCGGAGGTGAATAGCAAAGGATATTGGGAGTTTGAGGAGCCAGTCAGGGCGCGCTTTTCAACGCTATCCACTGTTTTAGTACAAACTAACTTCAAATATCACCCTGCACAAATGAAGGTCTTAAACTGTAAACCGCCCTTACGGCAAATAGAATATCTAAGGGGATCAACAACTACAGCAATCTTACCTCGTCCGCTGTTTTATCTTTCAGGCTGTTTGCTATGTGGTGGAATGTTCCTGGTTTGGCGCCCATCTTTTGACATGCTTGTAAAATAGCTCGGTCGTCTTCTCTACATTACAATAAAGACACAAAACAACATTAAGGTTAAGGTCATTAAGGTCATTACCCCTGACGAAAACATGTTACTGCATTCCGATGAAAGAAGACGCATTTTCATCGTTTCATTTTACGAGTGTCCCGAATATGTTTCGCGGGTATCGATCGTGATGCCATGTGATTTTCAGAGTTTGGACGCGATCTTGGACTGGCTGGCCGACGGTCACATCACCTCGATCTGATGTGATTGTAAATCTGTCATGCATCGACATCGGGTTCGTACGGCAATGATTAAAGCAGTAAAAAGTTCCCATATTTTGACTTGCTTTGCAGTTGTACGTGTTTGTTGCTCGGCCGTTTTCTTCGCTGTTTTTTCAAAGATAATTGAAGTTCTGTTGATGTATTCGAAGTATCACTTGCAAATATGAGTAAAGTTACTTATCAGAACATCAGAAAGCTGTGTAGTGATGTGTTTTGTATGAAACAGACACTGCAATTTGCCCCTGCACGGCAATTCGTGCCGGCAACGATGCTTAGTTGTGATTTGTCAACTCACCTGCTCACCATAGAGTCTCCAGTAGCTCAGTGGTTAGGGCATCCGACTAGATCACGGAGGGTCGTGGGTTCAAATCCCATCTGGGACTCGGTTATTTTTCCGAGTCTACATTTCTCCTTACATTTAATATCATTGTTGTTGTTTCATCTTTCACACATTATTATTATTATTATTATTATTATTATTATTATTATTATTATTATTATTGGATGAACGGATTGACGGATGGATGGCGGACGGATGTACCGATCTTAGGTTTTAGGTCTTCTTCTTGAGACTTCAGTGTCTTACTTTTTACTTTTATCCCCAACTGCAAATTGTAAAGACATAACAGTCGCAACTCTGAGAGTCGTTGTCGCGATTTAAATGCTGTTCAACCACGAAACTATCGGAAAATACCGCCAAAGCGCCAACCAATTACACGATGTCGAGGAAACCAAAGGTGAAATGGACTGAACAAATGAACAGGGACGTTCTAGAGTGTAAACAACAAGCACAGGCTTTGGCTGCATCTGATAATGCACCGTGCAATATCAATGGCAGGAAGAAAGGTTACATCGAGATAATGAAGGAACTATGGGACGAGAAAGGCTATGAACATCTTGGTCTTAAAGGGCAAAATTTGAGAGATCAAGCTTCACGGCTGGAAAGGAATGAGGGCTTAATCCATACTAGTGTAAATGTGTCGAGAGCGACCGGCATGTACGATTCTGTCTTGGACACAACTCAACCCGCGTCTAATATTGTGAATAACTTGGTTTCTTGCGGAGTGCTTCAGGATAATCAAAATCAAAACAATGGCGACCAGCAAAGCCAAAATCATAATCAGTCGATACTGGATTTGCATACATTTGTAGTACAACCCCCAGAGGGCCTGACAGAGGAGCGTGATTACTCAACTTTTGAAAACGCGTCGGACAGCATTCCAGGGAGCTTGCCGGAATACAAAGCCATTAACAAGCCATCTTCATTTATTTGGGGCCGACATGGCGATGGAAGAACAATAACAGTAAACACGTCGACCATTGACAATGCCTATAACGAGATTACAAAATGGCGGAAGAACACTTTTCTTGTCCCTTATGGGAAAACAGGAAAAGATTTCATTGATAAATTAACACAGCACATAAACGATTGGAACAATGAGTCAGAAATGCAACACATTGCCCTTAAAGCAGCTATTGTCCTCCTCGCTGTTGGGTTACAAAAACCGAGCCAGAAATCTAAGGCGAAGGAGCATCAAGAGTGCTTAGCTAAACGTCTGGCACTGTGGAAAGAGGGCGAAATAGATGTCCTAGTGCGTGAAGGGCGGATCATCCAAAGACGTCTTACCAACTCTCGTAGAGCTGATCCACCCAATAAAGCAAGCGTTTTTGCAAACCTTGTCATGACAGGCAAAATTAATTCAGCCTTGCGATACCTCAGCGATGGAGACGGCGGGGGTATTTTGCCCTTGAGCGATGACGTCATGAGACAACTTAAGGAAAAACACCCTGTGGCACAGGACGCCTCCCTAGGTTCTCTACTCTTTGGACCAATCGAAGAAGTTCCAGATACAGTGTACTACCAGATCAATGGGGAGATGGTTCGTGACGCTGCTTTAAGGACTAAAGGCTCTGGCGGACCTTCGGGTGTAGACGCCAATGGCTTTAGAAGAATACTTGCGTGCAAATCTTTCAAGAAATCTGGGTCCGATCTGTGCACAGCTATAGCTACAATGACCAGACGACTGTGCACGGAATTTGTTGACTTTCTTAGTATCGAGGCAATTTTAGCCAATCGTCTGATTCCACTTGACAAAGGAGAGGGCGCGGTCCGGCCGATTGGGGTTGGTGAAGTAATACGGAGGATAATTGCGAAGTGCGTGTTGAGAGTAACAAAACCAGATGTCGTTGACGCAAGTGGCTCGCTGCAGGCATGCGCAGGCCATAAAAGTGGGAGTGAGGCTGCCATTCATGCAATGCGCAATATTTTCGACGCTGATGACACGGACGCTGTTCTTCTTGTTGACGCCTCAAATGCCTTTAATGCCCTAAACAGAGCTGCTGCGTTGCACAATACAAGAGTGCTATGTCCAACCATAGCTACTTATGCGATTAACACCTACAGACAGCCTGCGAGGCTCTTTATTATAGGCGGCCAAGAACTTAAATCAGCGGAAGGCACCACACAGGGGGACCCTCTCGCTATGAGCATGTACGCCATTAGTCTCCAGCCACTGATAACGCGTCTACACGTCTCAGGCTCAGCTAAACAGTGTTGGTTTGCTGACGATGCAACGGGAAGTGGTTCTCTGAAAGATGTGCGGAAATGGTGGGACGAGCTATCAGAGAGTGGTCCGGCGTTAGGGTACTTCCCCAATGCAAAAAAGTGCTGTTTGATCATTAAACCTGATAAAGAACACGCTGCTATGCAGGTATTTGGTGACACAGCGATTAACATCACCTCTGAAGGCCACAAGCACCTAGGTGCAGTTCTTGGATCGAGGTCATTTCTGGAAGGGTACGTGGGCGAGAAGGTAGAAGACTGGGTAAACCAGGTCACCAAACTTGCAGAGTTCGCCTTATCACAACCTCAGGCGAGCTATGCAGCGTTCACTTTTGGGCTACGGCACCGATGGACGTATTTCTTAAGGACACTGCCCGATATTACCGACTTGTTAGAGCCTTTGGAGCGTGCGATAAGCGAAGTCCTCATACCAGCTATTACGAACCACGCAACAACTGAAACCGAGCGCGAACTCCTTGCGCTTCCTGTGCGCTTGGGAGGGCTTGGGCTTATAGATCCAGTCGGAGCCTCACCCAAAGAATATGAGGCTTCAGTCAGGGTCACAAGTCCCCTAGTAAGGCAAATTGTGGAGCAAGTGCATCAGACCCCGGATGTGTCAGAAGTAAAAACACTGCAAATAAGCGCGCGTAAGGAGAAGGATGAGTGTATGGATGAGAGGCTAAAACGGGTGAGGACCTCTCTGCCGACAGGAACCAAGCGAGCTGTAGAGCTAGCCACGGAGAAGGGAGCATCGAACTGGCTGACAGTAATTCCCATCAAAGACTTGAACTTCAATCTAAATAAGAGAGAATTCAGAGACGCGATCAGTCTGAGATACGACTGGGAAATCACCGACACACCGAAAGTGTGCGTATGCGGGGACCGTTTCAACGTAGATCATGCAATGGTATGCCGACGTGGCGGGTTTATAATACAGCGTCATAATGAGCTTCGTGACCTGGAAGCAGAGATGTTGAGCATGGTATGTAATGATGTGGAAATAGAGCCGGTCCTTCAGGAAATCAATGGAGAGACTTTGAACAGAGGTGCTAACAGAGCTCCTGATGCACGTTTAGATATTAGCGCTCGTGGCTTCTGGGAGAGACAGAGGACTGCATTCTTCGATGTCAGGGTTTGTCACCCTAATGCATGTTCTTACAGAGATCTAAGCCCCAAGGAAATCTACAGGCAACACGAGAATGAAAAAAAAAACGCCAATATGCAAGCAGGGTGATGGAGGTGGAGCAAGGCACCTTTACGCCACTTGTTTTTACTACCACAGGCGGAATGGCCGAGGAATGTAAGAGATACCACAGCAGATTAGCTGAACTACTCGCCATTAAGAAGGGAGAGTACTACGCCAGCACCGTGTCCTGGCTAAGAGCAAAAGTATCGTTTGCTATCCTCCGCTCAGCTCTCCTCTGCCTTAGAGGTTCCAGAGGAAGAAGAAGGAATGTAGACCTTCAGGAAACAGACATTAGAATCGAGAATGTGACCGCCAGAATTTCTTAGTTTTCGTAATTTTTTTATTTGGTTGTTTTTCTTTTTCTTTTTCTTTTTCTTTTTTTTTTCTGACTGATATTATCTGCATATATATATATATTTTTTTTAAATAAGAGTGGCTTTTCTTTAAGGAGCTTATCTTTATTTCCAATTTTTTTTTAGTCAGAACGCTATCATGACATGAATTTTTCTTACTACAAATACGAATATCTTCGTAAGTTTATTGTGCTTCGTACTAGTCTCTTTTTTAATGGAAATGAATTGTAAAAAGGTTTTAATAGTCTTCTTTTTGTTTTACTTCTTACTTGTAAATAGCAATTTGCTTGGAATATGTTAATAAAGGGATTTTATTTTTTATTATTATTATTATTATTATTATTATTATTATTATTATTATTATTATTATTATTATTATTATTATTATTATTATTATTAGATTTATTTCCCATATTTGTTTGTTAAAGACTTCCACGCTACTAGAGATCTCTTCTTTTGCGTTCACTGGGCTGACGAGTGCGGGAAAAGAGACATCTGCCTTCATGGGTCGAAACTCACTCTGAGTAAAAGATCTCAGAAAGATCTCATGGATATACCCACCACGAGTCCCCTAGCTTAAAATCCCCATTTTGCAGATTAAGTCCAAGTGCCCATTTCAGAGATTAGGTCTAAACTTTCGTTTAATTTATTGCTATAGCAATATTTAGTTCTAGAAACAACTGATTTAGAATGGTCATTTTTTTAGAGTTATGGTTGGTGTGTATATCCATGAGATCCTTGGCCACTCTGATCCAAGCGCCAAAAACAAGCTTGGACGGCACTACAAACCGCGCATGCCCCATGATATTTTTGCTGACTGTGACTTGAGCCCAATGTGTCCCACGCATTCTTTTACAGAAATTCTTGCGCTGTTGTTAAGTGAGCCCACACAACATCACGGGAGGATTCGGTCGCTAAGGTCCGTTTCAAATGTCGCATTTTACACGTGCCGAATCTAATGCAAATGAGAAAAATCCATTGTTTTCGCTCATTTGCATTAAATTCTGCAAATGTAAAATGCGACGTTTTAAACGGGCCTAAAAAACCGCCAAGAATGTTCAACGCAGTGAGTTTCGACACATTGCAGAGGTCTCTTTACCCGTAATCGTCAGCCCAGCTCACGCTAAAGAAAAGAGATCTCTGCTAGCAGCGAAGTTAAGGGCTTTTTGCAGATATTTTTATTCCTGTATTGGGAGAAATAGAGATGGAATTCCCAAACGTTAGCGGTGCAGTTAGGCTAAGCGGGTGTTGACTCACGAAACCCACAAGCGCTCTAGACAAGAATGCCACCAATAGTAACGCCATTTTTGAAGTTGCCGATTTCTCTTGCAAATTAAAAAAAACAGAAAAGGCGGCAAGTGGGCCTAGATTAGTTTCGTAGTTCATGCACGCGGTGCAGGCCTACAACCTTACCCTTAATCACTCACTCAGACAGCCCCGATGACAATACGGGTAAAGGACGCATGATGCCTTGCGTTGGGTGGGTTTCTTCGAAATAAAACGAAGTATAATCAAAAACCAAAGATAAAGTAGCATAGGTTTTTGAAAAATGAGCTTATATAAACGCACTATGTTGCGCCAAATGTGACAAAATATCAAAGCCGGAAATAAATCAAATTACACAATTCACTATGACTTTGGCTACAACATAGTTAATATATGGAAATAGTTATGAAACTCGATAAATGTTATGTTCGCTGTTTCGGCCCTGACCATCCACAAACCAGACCCTTTTTCTCTAAGACAGCCAATCAAAAGTTTGAATTAATTTATTCAAAACTCAGGTGAACCGAGGACAAAAGATTGTGTAGTCACGGCCAAGTTAACATGAAGTGCAACAGTAATGTTCTCGCTTTTGAAGTTTTCGGAATTTCATAACCAGTCCGGCTACATGAAATATGCTCCAATGTTGTCATGATCACAATTACTGCACAGCTGGAGAGATTAATTGTTCCCCTAATGCAGGATCATTTCGTTTGGCAAAAATGAGTTAGCGTCTGTACAGGTTTTTGAACGACTTGAACGTTCCGGCTACTCAAAACCCATTTGACAGGCTGCGTAAACCCTCGACTGTACCGGATGACGGACCAGCAACCGAGTTCTTGTAATTAACCCTTAATGTTGCAGGAAGGAGTAACTGAATTAGTACGGCTACACAAAAATGTCTTAAGGTAGCCATGGGCCTTATTCGCGCGGCTGCCATATTGGCCATAGACAATAGATTTCGTACCCCGAGCCTCGAGTTGAAATGTTTGGGAACGAGTTTCGGTGGGACAAAACAAAAGTTTTCAATCCCTCGGGACTCAACATGGCTGCTTTGTGATTAAAGCCCACTGACCTTGACTTCCTTGGCCGTACAATCATAATGAAGACGGCAGTTCTAGCTACGGACGTTTTTTGTCAAACAGGGTGGTGTAAGTCTAAAGGAAAATCGGCCTTAATCACAGGGCAGCCATGTTGAGTGTCGAGGGATTGAAAACTGTTGTTTTGGTTTATGAGGGTTTTCGATGAACACAATAGACCAATTTCGATATATTAAAATTCAGTCCCAAACAAAAGGCACCATCTCGAGGCTCTGGGGAATAAAATCATACAAATGCTTATATTTATTCCCCAGAGCCTCGAGATGATGTCTTTTGTTTCGGACTGAATTTTAATATATCGAAATTGGTCTATTGTTTCTACTTTTCCCTGGTCCACTCTTCAACTTCAAACAGTCAAACCAAGAAAAGACAAAAATCTACTATATTCTTATCCTCCCTGCTCTTACGTTTATTCCACTCAAGTAAAGTCAGTATTTTCACAGTGATAACGAGTTTAAAAGCAGTGCCGTTAGCGTTCTTGAGCGTAACTAACTGTTTAATTCTCAGACTGATCTTCTCTTTGTATCGCCTTTACTTGTTCTCTTCATTATTGCCCAAAAAGCTATTAATTATATCGCTTTGAATTTCAACATTTTATGGTGTCAAGTTCACACGATCTCGACTAATTCCATTCTGTTTCAGGCTCTCAGATGGTGTCGAAGCGGAAAGAAAAATATTTCCCATGTGTTTTTTTGCAGGCACCAACGTTTCGTTCGTCCCCACCATCCGGGAGACTGGAACAGGCTAAAAGTACCCAACTGAAAAATGTAATTTCTGACGGTTGAATGACTGAATGAATAGGCATTTTCGAAATATCAAATATTCAGCTTGATAGTGAGGCAGTGAGGACAAAAACGATAGCAACATGTTGGAATGAATGTGAAAAATATTTACATATTATCCACTTTCCTTTGCCTTTGTCCTCTAAACCTCTCTTTCAAGCTGAATTTTAATATATCGAAAAAGGCCTATTCTCGGTTTTTCATATGACGTCACGACCGCCATGTTGGTGCCCCGATCAAATCCTCCGGGAATTGAACTCTATTATTATGCAAACGCTTCCTTTTGTTTTCGTTGAAAAACATGGCTGTTGATCACGTGAGTGAAAACCAGCAATTGGTCAGAAATTAATATTTTGTCGGCACGATTGAGAGGCTCCCAGTAAGGTATCATGAGAGCTGTCGGGAGTATTCAGGATTTTTGGTGGGAGACTTTGGTCATTCTAGGACGGTCAGTCTCCCTGTTCGCTTGTTTTTCTTTCGCCCGATGCGAAGAAATCCAGAATTTGGAATCTAGCAAATGCGAGGCTTTGGAATCCGGAATGCAGAGCGTGGAATCTCCGGAATTTACTACTCGGGATCCGAAACTCATGGGCTAGCAACCGCCTGGATTCCTTTACATAGGCCGATTTCTTTTTAGGTCGGTCAGCTTTTTTTAACCCTTTCACTCCCATGATGTAAAAGTTTATTCTCCTATCTGCTACCAGAGATTTCTTTGTTGGCTACTCATGAGAATTTAGTGTCACATCAACATATAATTGCCATGTGCTGAAAATCTTCATTTTCAATTGAAACTGTGAGGTGAATTTGCGTGCTGGTCATTGCTGGGACGCAAAGGGTTTTAATGACCTACCAGTTTAATTTGTGGATGCAGTTTAGTTTCCCTTTCCTCGGGATCTTGTGCTGCTGTATTAGATGAGGAAAACGTTTCCACATACTTTCTGGCCACACCTAGAGGGTGGTTTTTTAGTGGTTTTTCGTATCTGGCCTAGCACGTCTTCTCATAAGATTATAAACTTTCACATGTTGTTTCTATTGTCCTAGGCTGTTACTCAGGATTTGATTGCTTTAAATGATAGGCTGACGCATACTCAATAAACTTTCACATTGGAACTCGGGCTAGTATAGCCAGAATGAGAAATTCGCATTAACTGTTGACAATTTCAAAGAACTTAATTTAGGATAGACTTTCTGGCTTTTAAAGAGTGGTGAAAAAATTACGAAAACAAAATTATTTTTCAAGAATAGGGGGTAAAATCGTGCATGAGTGAGCAAGCCGAACTTGCGTCTGAGATGTATACATAAAAATGGAATGAAAAACCACTTGCAAAGGTTTATTTTGGAGAAAAATCTCTAAAATAAAGATGCTAAAACTCCTTAGCAATTTCACGTTCCGCCCCCCTCCCCCCCCCGCCCCCATAAATAATAATTACGGTCAAATGGTTCTCCCCATACTGTATGACAGCACTTTTGCGGATTAAAACGAGAAAAACCGGAAAAGAAGCAAGTAATAGTCATCCATATTACTTTGTTATTCTTCTTTTTCAACTTTCCTTTCTTTCACCGCGGAGACTGTTACAAGAGACGCCAGCTTTGTCACGAAATCTGTTCTCCCTCTGATTCACCAACAGTCTCGCTTCCATCTTCATCCTCTTCGTCGCTACACGAATCCTCGTTTGATATATCCTTCCTTCTTTCTCCGCCACTTGTTTTAAAAAGATTTAACAGATCCATAAAACGTTTTTTGACCTGGAAAAAAGAAACAAACATCAAAGCGATAATGGAATGACAACGTCCAGGCTGAGATACGCCAAAATTTTAAGTACATACTCGGCCCGGGCTGAGAGAGTGTTAAGAACGTCTTTATTTACTAATTTGTTATTTCTTTTGGTTTTGTTTTTGGGAGTAGCATAAATAATGCGGGTATCAGCAGCCATCCCGGAGGGTCGTCCCCCGGGCAACCCGCGCGCAACCCACGGGAATGGTGGGTGACTTGTTGCAAAACTTTGCCCCAGAGCCCGGGAGATTTCAGTTTCCTGGCAAACCTCCCCGAGGACCTACCCACGGGATTTGCAAAATGGTCTAGCGCCATGATGGTAACCGCTAATACCTCGCAACATCAAGAAAGGCGCCTCGTTTCGTTCGCTTCCATGCTGATGTCTTCTCTCGAAGGTGAGTTCATTTATTATCATTTGCAAGTATATGAAGCCATCCCTGTCAGGGAAATGCTTGAGAGAAAGTAAAATGTATCTCAAAACCATGATGGAACCTTTTTTAAAGTTGTGCTTCTAAAAGTGTTATGAAACTGGGCAGTAAGTGACAGTGTATCATGCGATTGCTAGGTTCAAACTTCCAACACACAGCAATGCCCTACGGGTGGGGACATTTGCCAAAATATTTAAGCTCTACCCCAGGGCTTTACAAGCAATGCTCCGGGATCGCCGGGGGTTGACCCCTAGGGACGGCTGCTAATACCCGTATAAAGGTAAAAAGAAATGTAAGACGAGTCTAACAAGACAATTAACGGAAGTACTTAAGCCCGTTATACACAAGCAGGAATGTTTTATCAGATATTTAACAACATTAAACAATGTCACGGTTGTTTACTTTTTGCATGATACATTGAAGAACAACTCTGTAGTCGAACTTAGTACTTTAAAGCCATGTTAAGAACGTTTTCAGGCTCAAATCGCAAAAAATAAGAACACTCAGCCTCAACCCCAAATCTCAAGCCCTGAGGACAACGTGAGCACATAGCGACGAATTTTGTTTTTTTTGTTTCATCGGGTTTTAACACTGTTCCTCCCACTTCAGTTCCTGAATAGTTCGGGTAGTTTATACAAGAAGTTCGACGAACTGGACTAATGACCAAAAAGTTTGGAAAATGCAAACGTATAATTTTGAAAGACGTTTTCATGCACGTCGCCGTTGTAGATCTTAACGTCCTTAATAATGTAAACTGTCCATAGAAAAGGCATTATCGGACCTTACGAACATGGTCTGCAAACAAGCAACGAACAACAATAAAAGTGTTGAAAGCTACACAACTGATCTCGCTGACTTCTCTAGGCAATCAGCCTTGGCTGAACCTAACACCTTTGGGCGATCAAAAACAACCAGACGCAAAGAGCGTAGAACCACTCATGCAAAAAAGGCGGACTGCAAAAGAGAGGGAACTAAATGAACCTCTCTAAATCGGTTTTAACTGATAGCCAAGTCAGCTTGATATCTAAAGCACTTAAATTCATACCTGGCCTACACCCGTGAAAAACGTCACGAAAACAACGTAAGACGTCAACTTTTGCGTGACTTTGAAGTTTTCGCAAGACGAATGCATCTTCAGTGCATATTTAACGGTAAAGATAAGGAACCACATCCGTTCCATGCAAGATCTAACTGGGTGTCGCCAGTCAAACGATCAGTTAACTGATTAGAGTGTAATGTGAAGTGCTTGTTTTCTACCCCATATGAACCATGTGAGCGTTAGCCCTACTAATGGAAATGGGCCCACACAAGGACAGAGAAAAACTCTGACCAGTTTTTCTCTGTCTTTGTGTGCATTTCGCGATCAGAATATAATAAGCGAGTTTCGTTCCTATTTTATGGTATTTCAAGGTACCGTGGAAAGAACCACATGGATGAAAAAGATGACGACGAAAGATGACTAAGAAATGTTGCCTTCTAGTCATTGAATGTTCTTGTTTTACTATAATATTTTCAAGGTATTTTCTAAAATTATGTAAATTGCTTTTCAATTGATAGCGTATCAAATAAACGCTAATGGGAATTTTTAAAAGAAATGCTGTTTGTTTATCCCATCCTTTCCTTGCATCTCAGTTCACTTTCATTTGCCTACCTAATTACATCAGAGCATAATACGAAGACATCACAAAGTGCAGCACATATTAATTGCAAAATACTTCAACTGCCATCCATATTATCTTAGGTGGGGGCAGATGTGGTGAAAACTATTAGTAGCATTATCTGTGAATAGCTGTTGTAAATATGATCGAAGATTGTTTGAAAATGTTGATGCTAAGACTATGCTTTTGCTTTCTGAGTTTGCGTCTAGCATTTCGTGGGCCGAATCTGTTGCCCCTGTTTCTGAGTTGTGCCCGAAAAATCGATTTCTGAGCCATGCAATATGATTTTCTATCAGATACTTTTATCTTTGATTTTCAAAGTAAAAGGAATCGCCTTCAATCGCTGTGCTGAACAGCAGTTCAATATCGATGCTTATTGTGACTTTCTGCCTCGTGACTCAAGTTACCCAAAACACCTCGCGAACTCGGTGAGCAATAGCGATACCATCTTGCGCGTCCGGTTGAGCAAATCGAGATTGCTCCCCCATCATTTACATATTTTCCCTACCAATTTACATATTTTCACTTTTTACATAGACTGTTCGCAGTCCAATCCAGTCCAGGAACTTTTTTAAGCTTCCAGTCCAGGAACTTAAAAAATTTGCTTCTCCAAGTGGTTTATTTCGGGCAAAATACACAAAATTGTCATCTAATTATTTAAGTTCGCCGACGAAGGTGTTTCACTACCCATATGATGGCAACCCCAGTGTGTTCCCGCTTGAGAATATCGACCATGCGGCATGTGATGTCCGCCATCTTGGATCATGTTTCACTGACCAAGTTGTAGCCGAAGCTATCGAGGGAAGTTTGGAAAATCAACTCTAAACTATTACAGCAATAGTGATGCCAGTTTTCATCTCAATTATTTCAAGGTCTGTGGTGATGTACATCCGGACCCTGCACCCACGACTGCTAATAAAAATCCAAAGCAAAATATGGATTCGACTAAATCGAGGAAAGCAACTGTATGGAAGTGTCCTTGTGCCCTCTGTTTAAAACCAGTTCGTGCCAATCAGAAGGGTATCCTTTGTGATATTTGTAATAGATGGCATCATGTAAAATGCTTAAAGATGGATCCTAAATTGTACATGGCTCTTAGCTCTTCAGATGAGGAATGGTGATGCAATGACCGTAATTTGACGGATTCTTTCTTCGAAGCTTCGCGTGGCTCTGGTGGCTTTGATCTCCTGCCAACGAGGAAAGTCAGACCTCCACAGCGAACAGTCGTTTCCCAAGTGGTTTGTGTTAAATTCACGAAGTTTTCGCAACAAAGTTCTTGATTTGCAAGCTCTGCTTTTAGTGGACATTTTTGATGTTGTAAAACGTTGCAAACGTTGTACATATTCAAGAAACATTAAAAACATAAAAGGAGGGGGGGGGGGGGGAAGTTAACCACGAAAGGGAGACCGTGCAGGCAATAATTAAGTAATCTAAAGAATAAAACTACCAATAATTCGCACTGATTCCAGAAATCAATTTTCCCGAGAGCTGAGAACCCAGTGTTATCGGTCAAACTTGAAGGCTTAATATTTAGGCATGCCCCACCACAGGAATTTTAGGTGATTTTTAGTATGTTAGTAAGTGGACGGCCACTGAGTAATTAAGCCGAAACATCAAAATTGAGCTCTGGCATCGTGATTTCTGCGGAGTCTTTTGAAAAGTTTTGAATGGTCCAAACACTGTGTGGTGTCTCGACAGGACAAAATAAGCAATCAGTGTTTGAGGCTATTCGAAACACTCACGCGGCATGTCTTTAAATAGAACATAAGAAGCGATCAAAGGAAATACTTGAAATGATAAAAAAGCATCCGTTAAACTGAAGGCCGCACGTCCAGAGCTTAAATTTTGGGCGCAAGCTTATCACTAGCTAGAGCTACACACTATGACAATTAACTGGACCAGGAGAGCTTTATTCGAGGGGCTTACGTGTAAAGTTATACAGGCACAAGCTTAACAACCCTGTATCTACATTTTACGCGAATGCGACGTTGTCTCGTTCTGAATAGAAAACAACGTAAAATGATCACTAATAACACATGCAGTCAGTGCGAACCGAATAAATTCTTGACTCCATTCCGAATGTCTTTCATTCTCCACAGATAAAGAGCCGGATTAAGAGTGGAAGATGAAAAATAAATGGACAAGGAAACAACATACGCCATTCCACAGGAGTGAAAGGAAATCGTACGATTAAGAACCAGGGCAATCGTAATGATAACTGGCCAAAAAGTGATAGAAAACAAAGCAAGAATATATAAGATCGACCTCAAAGATCTCTTAAACTTCTCCACGTTTATTGCTGGTTGTCCCAAATTTTGCGAAGATTGATTTGCTTGAATTTGTCGCTGGTGTTGCCGAATTATTTGAGACAATTTAACGTAAGCAAAGAAAGTGATAAAATAGCAGAGTAGCATAAACACTGTAATGATGTAAGTTGCCGCAGTTCTCGCGGTTATAAACAGGGCAAGAAATGAACCTGGGATGATAACAAACACCGTGATTATAACCCAACGGCGGTGCGACGTCAACAAGGACCGTCTCATCATATGCAGCCAGCGTTCAATGGACAAAAGTGTTATTGCAAGTAAGCTGAAGGCTCCGAAGAAAATACCGACAACGAATCCAATGCAGAGCAGTCTTCGACGAACTGGCCCATTCTGGACAAAAGGAGGTAAACCTACTAACGGTTGGGCAATAAGTCCAGTACACAAATCACTAAACGCCAACCCACTAAGTACAACGTGAAAAGTGGTCCTCTGAAACGTCCTTTTCCACATCGCTGCTAAAATCAGTGCGTTTCCCACCACTGTTAAGGGGGACAAAACAACGATAAAGATGTTGCTAGCCAAATAAAGGGAAAGCCAAGTGGTGTTCAGCACCTCGATGTCACAGATCTCCACAGAGGAGCAAGATACACTGTCAACCATGACGAGGTCTCATTTAGTTCATCACTTCTGCGTTCAATATAAATAGACCCTTAACCGAAGGCAAGAATACTTCTAGCTCTCTTGTCGAGGAAAGCAAAGAATGAAAGGAGGCCACGCTTTTACAGTGAACCAAAATTACAATCATCCTCGGCGGCTTTGAGAGTTGTTTGTGTCAGTCGACCAAGTAACTCTCAAATAGCATACTCATTGGCAGGGAAATTGCTTCAGCACTTAGCTTAGATTGCATTTGTCGTTTTCTTTAGAAATGCAGTACATTTAATTTTCATCGTAACACCTGCAACTTAGTTTTAATTAGATTTTCTTTCAATTATATGTCTATTAATGCCGATGATAATAGGTTTTAGTACACTATTTAATATATTTCTCAGAGTGCTTTCTTATGGAAATACGACCAAAAAAACACATTTTATTGCGAGTCAGCAGAAGAGCACCAACTAGAAGTTTATCATTTATATATTTATTGAAACAGATATCGAATGCATTCAGCACCAATAAATACAAAATCATGATTAAACCTTGATGTTATTTGCAAAAGAAAATTGAAATCAAAATCCTCTTATTTACTTTCATTGCTTTTCAATTTACCATGTTCTCTCACTCTTCAATAGTACTAAATTATCCCTTCAAATGGAACAAAAAACCGCTATCGAACATTCTCTTCCTACAGATGAGTATCCGGTATTTTCAGTGATAACACAAATGGTGTTTGCAATTCAAGCCTTTTAATGATGAATTTTATCTGTTTCTTTACGAGATTCTCTAAAAGATTCTCAAGTTCAAACAATGCAATACCGGCTTTGGTCAGAGAGCACACAACACGTAAACATGAAAACTCATGGAAAGGCATGGCCTTAAGAGGGCACAGGAGCAAAAAACAAGGAATGTATTGGGTAAAAGGTTTCACAGGAATGGAGTTTGTTTGGGTGTTAAGAGATGGTTTTTTTTCCATAATTAATCAGATTCATAAAGAAATTTAAAGAGTAGAGTAGAGTAGAGTAGAGCGAACCCTGCGGGGTTTTCAGGTTTAATTTACAATATATAAATAAAACTTCATAAAAACGGTAATTCCATATACAATAAATAATCTAACTAAAATATGCATTAACACAAAAATTTCCTCAGGGGTTAATCCCTTAAACTTAAACGCAAGATATATTAGCCATCAAAAACTCATAAATACTTGGATGGCAAAGGTACTAATGATCCCCTTCATTCTTTGTAAAATTTCAAATTTTCAAAGCATGATTGCTCAGATATATGGAATATCGCGTTCAAATTTTCAGAGAAAGCTCACTGTGCAACGCATTTTCAATATCCAGTGCTTTTTTCAGTTCTTTCCTGGCTGATTAGAAAACGGTACTCTTATGCTAATGGAAACCAGCCGCGGTGATGGACTCGTTCCATCCTTCACTTCACAACTCAACCTTCAATCAAACTGCTTATAAGGCGAATTCCAGAAGATTTCAAGCCTTGAAAGTTTCTTGCGTTCTTTTCGCTTAGATGGCATTTTCACGGCATCGCGCGGTCACGGGTTCAAACCCCGTTGAAGTCCTGAAATTTTCAGGCTTCTCTACGCAATTTTCAAAATTGCGTTCATAATTGCGAGGATCATAGCTTCACTTGATAGTTCTTTTAGTATGTACTAAAACAGAGTGATAATGTAGCACAAAAACATGATTTTCCGCGCAAGTTGCTCGGAGGTGAATAGCAAAGGATATTGGGAGTTTGAGGAGCCAGTCACGGCGCGCTTTCAACGCTATCCACTGTTTTAGTACAAACTAACTTCAAATATCACCCTGCACAAATGAAGGTCTTAAAATTTAAACTGCCCTTACGGCTAAGCAATCTTACCTCGTCCGCTGTTTTATTTTTCAGGCTGTTTGCTATGTGCTGGAATGTTCCTGGTTTGGCGCCCATCTTTTGACATGCTTGTAAAATAGCTCGGTCGTCTTCTCTACATTACAATAAAGACACAAAACAACATTAAGGGATTTGATGATACTCTGTAGAGGTATAATGCTGACAAAAACACAGATTGCAAGCGTGCAATTTTCTTTCAAGAAGGGGACACAAGAAATGGAAAAATCCAACAGGATTGAGATCTACTTAAATTTATTAAAGGGAAATGAAATTCTTTTGGCAAATCAGCAATGAGTTTGCAACTTTTGAGACCACTGATGCGGAAAATATTTAATGAAAGTAAAAGCTGGGAGCTTTAAGAACATCAAGCCCAGGCAGAAATATTTAGACCCTTTTAAATATAAGAGTAAAATCCTGAGCTCCAGCAAAATCTCACAAACAAGCCTACGAAGATATTGAGCATGCTCCCAGACAAGTTTGTGAGGCAGGATGTCAACAAGGAATTTCACCGCGTCAAATTTCCACACTTCTTACCAAACTATTACAATTACAATATTTCCATTAATTTGTCGGGTCATGAAGCCGACCCGAGATCCCCCTCTTTTATGAAACACTGATTGAGTGTATTGTATTAAAGTCTCTGCCTCATGCAAGGCAACAACTGAAAAGTCGGATACGTTCCAAAAAAAAAAAAAAAAAGAATGGATTACCTTGTCCACAACAGTACCACGTGACCGTCTTGGCTTCGCTGAAGGTTTTTGGCAGGCACGGGAGCCGTTGACAGTACGTTGTAATCACTATCACCTGCACTTGTATCCGTATCTATGACACGCGTGATGTCACCGTTCATGTCACATTCAACGTCATTGTCTCCCAAGTAATCAACACCGTCACCATCGGCATAATCATCATCATCATCCTCTTCATCTTCATCGCAAGAGTTCCCATCATCCTCTTGTTCCTCACTGTCCGAATTCCTTGATTGGGGACCGTCATGCTCGCTTCCTAAAATGTTCAATGACGTCCCATGCGACTCCTTACCGCGGTAAGTTTCATTATTAGCTGCTGATTGCAGTCCCGTTGCCGATGATACAGAATTTTCAACTGTAGCAACATCTGTCCTCTGACCATCCACTCGACTTTCTGCTGCAGTGACTTGTGTGCTTGCTTGGATTTCAGATACTTCTCTCGAAGGTCTCCCCTCAACTTCTCCGTCATCGATCCCTGATTTGGCTTCCTGTTTGCCGATGGCTTTACTTAGCGTTGTTTTCGTCGGCTTAGTTCTACCACTCAGAGGTTTGATTGTATTTGTTTGCTGTTTTGCTGTCTTGCCAGATGAGCACGGCCGTTTGCCCTTTTTAGTATTGCCCTTATGTGAGTCTTTGGCTGGTCTACCTTTAATTTTCTTAGGTTCCACGAAGCAAGGAATGACTACCTCTTCAAAATCATCTACCTTTGAAAAAACATAGAAAAAGTCTTTAAGACAGCCAAAACAAAATTTAAAACAAGCCTGGCAAACACCTTGTGTCTTAAGTAGAGATCAAATAGAGCCAGTTGAGAGGGGAGGGGAGGGGAGGGGGCTTCCTTTGTTTCCACGATGTTCTCCCTAATTTCTTTTTAAACTGCAAGCCTTTAACCGGGCTTTACTTGTGAAATATGCGGGAATGAAATTAAACCAAGAAATGAGGTTAGATAACAGCCAAGAAAAACCTTCATTATGAAGGTTCGTCTGTCTGAAAAGAAAAATGATTCCGACACTCGAAGTTTTAATAACTATCACCTTGTATATTCGAAAAGAGCCATTTAAAGGTGATTGCAATTAGTACGAATGACTTGAATACCAGCCGTTTTGCAGAAAGGGGAATCATTTTGTCAACTGCGACTGAGACTACCAAGCAGCAATCTGATATCTATAACTTAAAAGGAACTAGTCTCTCATAAGGCTGATCATCCCATACCGTAAGGAACCCACATACTGCATGTATTACCTCTGGTTCGCTACCACTTCCGAATTCAACTTCTTCGAAGTCGTCGTCAGAACTAGGACAGATGAGGAAACAAAGTCTGTGTTACGCTTGATTACAAAACATGAAAAATAGAGTTGTGAGACTCCAGTCTAGTGAGCTAGGATTTAAACCAAAAAAACTTACAGTAGGTGAGTAGAAAGTGCTGCCTTTGCCCAGATAAGGAAAAACGCCGGCAGAACTTCCTCGTACAATATGTATTTTCATGCTCTCAAACTCTGTAGTTATAAGACCCCCCTGACAGGAGCCTACAAAGCTATTCATACAGCGAACTCATACAGCGTGATGAAAATCAATTAGGAACAAATCCAGCCAATTGCCTGAGAGGGAATCCAGCACCAAAACTACTACGTAACATCGCAACCTCCACTGCTCGGAACCCGCAGGAGATCGCGGGTTCGAACTCCGGCCACACCAACACCCAGAGAGAGAAAGTGCTGCCTTCGTAGTAGCCTGCGTCGCAGACATAATCTAACACCGGTTAGTAACGTCAGCGAAGCAGCGCCGAGATCCTTGTTGTGGACCCCCTACGGACTTAACGAACAAGCGGAAGAGCGTTTCAAATTTCTCTTTAACCTGATTGGCTATTACCAGTCTTATCGAACAATTGTTTTTGTTCACAGACCAATCATGGCACATACTCATACTGGCGCCGATGTGCATAACAGGAACGGCTTGCCAAAGTTCAAATTCGAGTCAACCTCCAACGGCAAACATCGGTGCTAAAGGTCTCTATTGATACTACTAAAAACTGCAACTAAAGACAATGTCTTAAGCGTGAGCGAAGTCACGTCTTGGATGATTTCTACAGTTTTTACTTGTCTTTCACAATGACGTAATTCACAGATCTTTGAAGCGGTTGAACTACAGCTTGAAGAACTCACTGTGCACAGCCAGTTCTCAAATAGGATGTTTATTTTTTTCGTATTCCCACTCCCAGAAAAGAAATAAACTATGATCTTCTTTTTCTTGATATCTAAACATGCCACCTCAAAAACCGGCCGGAGGTTGTTGAAACGAATATCATGGCCGCAAAGATTTTAGTATGTTATAATGATTATTTTATTTTTTTTATCTTGTGGCTATCAACGATTTATTTTTATCGAACAAACGTGTTGAGAAACGAATACGACGGATTTATAATCCCACTTTAAAAAAAATGTATTCTCTGTGAGTAGGCGGCGCTTCCAAGACCACTAGACGGCGATTTTTTCCGGTCGACGGAGCTTACGGAGAACAATGCCTTCGTAGCAACATATGCAAATGATTTGACTTGCAAGTCTTCTCGGATAAGGACCATAAGCCGTACGTTCCGTCTCACAACCCTTGATGTTAATAACGTGGAATGTGATGATACCCCACACCATAGATGTCTAAGGTGAAGTATGGGAAACTAGGATAAGCCACCGAGCTCCCTAGGAGTTCTAGTAGCTCTACAGGGACGGCATCCGACGTGCGGTGTTACGGAGGTCGTAGATTCGAATCCTGCCTACGACTCTGATATTTTAGTCGTCCTTTCGCCCGTTGTCAAGCCACACACTGTTCGCGAAGCCGAGTAGGGGGATGGATTTCCCGGTGTTGTGGACTGGTCTGGTAATGAGCAAACTCAGGAACCCATGACCCGGAGCCTACAGCTCCCATACTGGGCCTATGTAACGGCATTTTTACAGACCGATCTATTTTTAAACTATCTTTTCCCGAAAAAACAAAGGCAGTTCCGGTTCGGTGACCCTATGACGTCAGCTTAATTTCTTGTAATTGGTCATCGGGCTCCTGTGGGAGTCTCATTCGCGGGAAATTCAATCTAAAAATAAATCGGTCTGTGAAAACGCCGTGACACGAACACAATTTAGTTGTAGGCTCCGGGTCATGGGTTCCTGGCAAACTGTAAATTTGAGATTCCTCGGTTGTGAAACTCAAATAAATAAATATACATCAGCTTATCCAAAATCTCACTGTAATTAAAGAAAGAAATGACTATACTGTGGCCATACCAAACAGTAGGCTTCAAATCGTCAAAGAACGAGTACAATTCATCAATCAGGTGAAGCTGTCCTTTCAACATCGGAACAATGGTCTGCCGTAACTAGTGACAAAATTATCAATCAAGTTAGACTTCTTTCACACGCTTAACCAGGTAGTGTAGCGTTTGTGCATGAGAGTGGCGGAAAAGAAAAAAAAGGGCGCCTTTGCATACCTCAAGAGGGTCTTTGACTGCTTTTTTATTCCAAGAGTTGAAGGCATTGATAATCTTTCTGAATTGGGATGGGCTCCGTTGAAAATGGACCTTTACATGAAAATGAACAAGATAGTCGTAATATATTAGGAACGCAACAGGCAGTGGTCGAAATTTCTCGATAGAAGTCCTTTGGAATGAAGCTCCATATGAAAATCAACATGATGTAGTACTAAGGTCGTGCACTTCTGAGAAGTTGGAACGAAAGAAAAGAACTTCAATTTTCCGTGCCACAACACGATTCTAACACGTTGAAACTAAGTAACTCCTGCGAAAAGTCATAACCAGTCTTTCCCGGAAACACCGGACCCCCTCGCACAACATAAGTAGCCACGCTTTTTTAAAAGTATTTCTACTCGATTTGATGCCTGTCTCTTGTTCTTTGTAGAAGTCTACATTAGAGATTTGCATAACAGAGTGCAGTGTATACGAAAATATTAAAGTGCTACTTATTCTTCTTTGGATTTCAAAACTATGTTAAATACACAATAAGTGACCCAAGTTTTAAGCCTTGATTTCAAAAAGACAACAATTTATTTTAACTGGAATTTTCTGATTTAATGGTCCGCCATTACTAACTTAATCTTAATCTTGAGAGAGCTCGATCGAGGAGAAATGACGTCAAAGGCTCAATAGTTTAAAGGTGTTGTTAAACTGTGCAATTTTTCGTGCAATTTGTCTCGCAACGCAAATGCAAGACATTTTGCACGAATCATTCCCCAATGTAAAATACCATGCAGAGGCTAAAAACGTTGAAAGACCAGTTGCAGAAACCGTTGCACAGGGTAGAATTGAGTTCCACTTTCCGCAACGATTGCAACGATTTTTTTGAGCATTGCGCAGTGTAACATCTGTCTTCCAAGTTGTGTTGCAACGGTTTGCGGCACCTGCCAATGAAAATTTTCCTTTAACCTCATGCGATCACCGAAACGAGACAAGTTTGATGACTTGTTCCTCAGTGTAACACTCTTAAAACAACTTGTTTCGTAATGGGAGAACGTTTGTAGAAATGGCGTTGCGAGACAAGTTGTACGAAAAATAGGCCAGTTTCGTATTCTAACGGTTGGACTGGGTCTAGCATGAAATGGAGGCTAATGCGGGCAAATTAATTTGCATTTGAAAAGATTTGCCCGCATTAGCCTCCATTCCATGCTAGATCCATTCCAGCAGTGAGAATTCGAAAATGGTCTATTGCACAGTGTAAAAGCCCCTAACGAATGCAATGCGTGTGTTCGCACGTGTTTTGCGTGTGTAATAAGCTATGTTCACACGCTGAAATTTCAGACTAGTGAGTAAATGACGTCAATTTCCCTAGATCCAACCCCCTGAGGTCCAATCGGTCAGTTAGTTTCAACGTGTGTGAGTAATGGCGGACCGTGAAATCCTAAACTTACACTCAAAGTAAACAGCCTTTGGATAAAAAAGCAAAGCTCAAATTTTGCTAGTCAAGTGTTAAGCAATCACACTTTCAAAATCTGAAGGAAAAAAGGGAAATGATTTTCTGATCATAGTAGCACTTTAAACCCTAAGATGCATGTTTACTAAGCCTCACAAACTGCAGTTCGAGGTTTGGCGTTTGGCGTTAGAAATTAGAGAGATTTAGCATAACGTATACTGAAACAGCAAACAGTAGGTTGTTGCTTGTTAGAGGAGCAAAAAATTCTAACTGCCCGTAATCTCCAGGCAATGAAATGTCGAGGACTGAACATGACTTTGGTGAAAGCCAAATGTATGTCATCAAAAACGCCAACCACAAAGGGACAGATAGGTGGTTACAATCCATTGACAGAACGATTTAGCATTGCAAATTTTAAGGTTCCTTACAATAAACACACTGACCTCCAATTTTCTCAGGAATGTTCTGGCCCTCACAAACTCCTGGTTTGCCATAAACTAAATTTACAGGAAGAAACGTTATAGAAATTTCGACCCATTTATAGTCGAGCATCGAGCTTAAAATAAAGCTACAAATAAAACGCAGAAACAGAGAAAGATGCAACTAACCACTCCTGCTTGAACAGCTTGGTGAGGTTCCAAAAAGCCAATAAATCCTTCCACAAGGTCTGGATATTCAGCTAAAACAACCTCAATTCGTTTGTACAACTAAACCAAAGAGAAGCGTAAGGCAGTCAGGTTTGACTAGAGTCGTTTGGAAACTTAAAATTGCCAACGTTTACCTCCACACACCAATGCATCCTGAAACGCACGTGATTAGGGAGCTTAAGCACTCGAGTTTTTGAGACGCGGACGGCATCCGGAAGAGGACATTTCGCGTGCCAGGACAGTGGTGTCTCCCAGATTACTATACTAATCATTTTAAATGGAGAAAAAATCTTTGCAATGAAATGTGGTTGTGTGAAGACAAGTTCAAAGGAAAACAGCTTACTTCCGCTTGCCGTCCGCGTCAAGAGAGCTTATACAGAGCTTTAGCAAGGACAACGGCGACGGCAACGAGAACGTCACAAATTTGCTTATTTAGTGACAGTGCAAAAACAATAACTTTGCACGCTCTGCACGTGCGTTTTTCATTTTTGTCAATTTCTTTGCCGTCGTCAGCAAAACAACAACGTGAAATAGCCAAATTTGAAGTTTTATGAAGAACGTCAGCACTTGAGGATAAATTTGCATTTTCTGCCCTAAATTCGGCGTTACTCATATCGGTTTCAATGTTGAGGGACTGCCCCACCACTGCCATGCCAAAAAGCTTGGAATAGTCGCGAAGTGATTACAAGAACGCGAATTTATATTTTGAGATGACGTACTCGTTGCCGTTCCCGTCGTCGTTGCTAAAGCTCCCTACATAGCACCGATCGAAAAGAAATTGTAGTCCGGCATTGTAACACTTGTGTGCTGTCTGTCATAACGTTGTTAGACTGATAAAAGCGTTCATTGTCGACTTTGTTAAGAAAAGAGATTTGACTTTGGGAAACTTAGAATTGATGTCAGTAAGGGCATAATGTTGTCAAGCCTGTCACTACTCTTGTAAGGAACTGAACTGCTTTGTCTGCTCAGTGTCGGAATTACTACAGTAACTGTGTATTTCTTACTGAGGGTTTGATTGGTAAGAGTACTGAGGCGCGTTTTTAGCGGCAACCGCTCTACTTACCTGCCTGGCTCCACAAACCCTTATGGTTATTGAATATCATGTGAAGGTGGTACCCAATTTAGGCTTAATTCCGCCTTTTAAAGGTCCTTATTTTACGAGGGTAACACGTGACAGTGAACTAGAGTTAATGACAAACTTGTGGCTCTCTGTGCGCACCTTTTAACCCCTCCATAAAACCTCAAATTTGGCTATTTCACGTTGTTGTTCTGCGGACGACAGCAAAGAAATGGACAAAAGTGAAAAACGCACGTGCGGGACTAAATATGCAAATCTGTGCCGTTCCCGTTGCCGTCGCCGTTGTCGTTGCTAAAGCTCCCTATTGTCAATTCAGAATCTTGCTACGCATTGCTGTCGCACCTGTCCTGCTCTCAGTTAATGGCTGGGTAGGATTTGACCTACGACCTCCATAACACAGGTCGGATGCTTTACCCATAAACTGAGTTCCCAAGGAGTTATTGTAGTTTGATAACTTGAAGACCCAACTGGCTTTACGGAGGTCGTATGTTCGATTCATGCTCACGTGCGCATTACATCATTAACCATCAGTGGTTGCTTGCCAAGCTTGTACACACCTCTACTGGAGAGCACTCTTCCTCAGAGGACATTGATAGTGTTCGCAAAAACTCCTCGTATGTCTCAGGATCACCGGAAAGTTGTTTCTATCAAAAAGATAAACAAACTTTGTAAATAGAGGAGCTGAACTTCCAAATGAAGGAAAAGAAACCATGCATTTCGTGTAACAAGTAATTAATCATATCGGTACAACTAAAGGTTGTTGTTGTTGTTGCATGACTCTGGCAGAAATCAAGGGTACCTTTAACACAAACAAAATCAGTAAGGGACGAAAGACTCGTCAGATGTAAGAACTAGTTTTCCAAACGTAGAAGTATTTGCAAGACTCAAAAAAAGCCCATAGTACAGAAACACCACCAGTGGCCTGCATTTATCGGCAAAGCTGTGGCCATGATCAGGGCCCGGTCGTTCAAAAGCCGATTAACGCTAATCCCAGATTAAAAATTAATCAAGGAGTTTATTTCTCTACTGCCAAATGCTGTTCAACGCCGATATTCGACCAAACTTTACACTTGAAGAAGTCAATCTTGAAAAACAAAAAATAAGCAAAACAAACTTTCACCAAAAAGTTGAAAACATGAAACACACGTTTACGCTAATCCTGGATTAAGCCAATCGGCTTTCGAACAACCGGGCCCAGGGGTTTAACGCACAGTCTAGTAACATGAGGTACGACGCCCTATTTGTCAGGGTTCGGCGTAAGTACTCAGGGATCATTTATTCAGAGGTCGAGTAACAGTGTTTTCATACGCTGAAAGAAAACAAAATAGCTAATTCAAAACTATAAGGGGAACATTTTTATGGAAAGCTTTTTACTGCTAAATGAACTGAAAGAAAGCAAACAAAGCCTGGAGCCATACCTTCACTTTGGCTAGATAATCCTCAGCAAATGCTTGAGCTCGATTTCTGAACTAAGGCAAAGAAATAGCCCACACAATCTTTATTACTAAAACTGGGCAAGTGACGAATCGAATAATTATTGACCATTTGTTGCTCCGTTTTCTCTTCTCAAAAACACAGAAAATATTAAGAAAAACAATCCAGAGCTATTTACCTTTGGGTCAGGTTCTATGATATAATTCCCACCCCAGCCAGCTTGTGAATTTGACACCGCCTTGCGGGATGTCCCGCTGGAGTTTGCAGTGGAGCCTCCATTTTTTTCCCGTGATGACTTGTTTGGTTTTGAGGTTGGTTTGTTTGTTGAGCACTCTGATGCCGTCTTTTCCATTGATACCTCTTTTGAAACATTTTCTTTGTTAAGGAGAGAGACTTCTTTGCTGCTGTAATCGGAAGTGGACATTGGATCCTCTGTTACAAAAGCTGAAGGACCGTTCTCTGATTTGTCCTCGGAATGGATGAATGGTTCCTCATTCAAAGGCGAGGGATTTGGTTCAATATTGGCATCGTCCGGAGGCCTTGAATCGGATACAGCGCTCATTGGTGACTGACTCTCATTTGTAGCATCAACACTCTCTTGTCGATCACTGCAATACATAAATCATACAACGCTGAGCGATTTCCACCAGTTATTTCACGATTGCCTTGCGCCTGTGTTACTATGCAACATAAAACCTAATCTCGTACCCAGATCTCCCACGGTCATACGGAAGGGAGATCTGGTAAAGTTCGATTTCGAGCATGCTCAGTGCCCGAAATACGGGCTTTTCTATCACTGTGCATGTTCGTACTCTCTGGTATTTTTAAGGAATAAACACGGATTTCGAGAGTATTCTTGAAGAGATTCTTTTGGGTAGAGAACAAGGAAACCTTAAACTTAAGCCCAAACAGAAAGAAGCGCTACAGGCGATTGTTTTTGAACGGTCGAGATTGTTTAATTGTCGAGGCAACTGCAGAATCACTGAAACGAGCGCTTAGGCTTAATCAGTAAACGAGTGCTATTTTCTTCACACGATCTCGTGCAAAGTGTAGTTAGCCAAACCGTAAATTGAAAGCTAAAATGTTAAAGAGGCTTTACGCCTAATCACTGAAACGAGCGTTTAGGCTTAATCAGTGAACGAGTGCTATTTTCTTCACACAATCTCGTGAAATGTGTAGTTAACCACACCGTAAATTGAAAGCGAAAACGTTAAAGAGTGCTTAGACCTAATCACTGCAAAGAGCGCTATTCTTGACACGATCTCGTGAAAAATGTAGTTAATCTAACCGTAAAATTCACAATTGATCACTACTTAATTCGCGAGTCACGCTTTAACAACGATAAATACTGTTTTGAATAAATTACATACTTAAACTTGAATTGATTACTTTCTGCGTACCGCGTAGCCAGCTACGCAGAACTTTATTCGAATGGCAGGGTACGTGGTGCTTTCTTCGGTACCATTAACACAAATGTCGCAAATTTTTAAAATGATTTGCCTCAAATGTAAAGCTTTTCCGGCGTCGGAAAAAACAAACTTTCCTCCGCCCAACTGGCATTCATTCAAAACAGCACATGAGCTTGTGAAAAATAAACCTTCACTAAGTGCCCCGCGAAATAAGCCAATCAGAGCGTAGATTGCATGGCCGCAACCTTTTTTTAGTAGCCAATGAAAAATGGTGTACTGTCGAACTTTACCAGATCTCACATTTCCAGTGACAGAGTGAGATCTGGGTACGAGATTACAAAAACCCCCTTCGCCCGATATCAAGAAATCCGGCATGCAGCATATGTGTGACTTTGGAATTCGGATTCCATAGCGTGGAATCCGCAATCCATTGTATGGAATCCAGAATCGACAGATTTCGATGGAATCCAGGATCCATTTCGGCCGGAACCCATGCGTTTGGAATCCGGAATCCACGACTCGGGATCCGGGATCCGGAATACGGAATATGGAATCCGAAGGGCACTTGGATTCCTTTACATAGGGCGAAACCTTCGCTGTCCCTGTCCGTTTTTTCGCGCTTAGAAATTGGAGGGGAAGGGAGGGGGATGTTGTTCATCACTTGATAGAAAATTTGTAAGCTATTGGGTAAAAAGGCGTTGGCACTGCACTTAATTACAGGACAACGCTCGTTGTTTTCAAGATCATAATTTACATCCCTGGGCAAGGGGCTTTGTGCACCTTTGAGCTATATCTGTTTTCCCTTGCGATAATTTTTTTTTAATTTTTTGTTCTTAAAGGGAATGATTTGTGCACCAAAATTATGCAACAAAAAGTATAGGTCACCGTGCTCGTTTAAGAGCAAAACACTATCTCGATTATCGTAGATCAAAACAACAAAATTCGCCATGTTCTCGGAATGCGCGCGCTAAGAGTTATGGGTCAGACAAAACTTCTCTCACGTGTTTTGAGAACTGTTTCAGCGTATATGATCGACTTACGCCATATTTACAACGTTGAAAATTTGATCCAATTTATAAATATTGACACACCATATGCGCAATACAGGATGCGCAGTGCAATACTGACTCGGAGGAATCACCTTAACTCCCAGAGGTCACTTACTGATTTCACTGGTCAATGGGGGGGCCCCCTTGGGCCTTAAAGGGTTAAGTATCGATAACGTCGACGAGAGCGGAAACGCCAATAAAAACCATGGCTCTGCACGCCCCGCACGTGCGTGTTCACACTTTGGTACATTTCCTTGCCGCTCTCGTCCTGAGGTCGACTTGGAAGGTGAGTCTTATTTGGATAAGACGAGAAGGACATTTCCTCTTTCACTTCAGTTACATGAAGCTGACTCTATACTAAGAAATTTTCTCGTCAATTTAATTTTATAAAGTACGCTATTAAGTTCCAAGATTTTTAAAGAACTTGAAGGTCAAGAAGGTTGAACCTGGACCATAAGCAACATCTGCATCCTTGATAACCACTAGACCATCGAAGCAAGCCGATAAGCAAATGTTACTATTCATAATATTTAAGGACGGTGCCTACAATTGTTATTGCGCATACGTTCTGCGCATCTCGAGATACTCGGATTTCCTATCGGCGGTGCTTATTAATACGGGGATATTGTTGCGCGGTTCAAAACTATGCGGAGAAAACAGAACTTAGCCAGTTCTCTTGGTATCCAAAAAGAAAATTGAGGGTAACCATGCAGCTCCAATTTGGAAAAGAACGCCATACATTGCTTTGTATTTTAAAGCAGTTTACAAACATTGTTGATTAATTATCTTCGAAAAATGCGTGATTACCCTCAATTTTCATTTTGGATTTCATATAACACTTGTCAAGACCTGCTTTTCCCGCATATTCAGTAAACCGCGCAAAAATACCTTTGAATTAGTAGGCACCGTCCTTAAATAAATACCATCACCAAAATTGAAAGCTAACTGGTTTAAAATTGGTGTTAGACTTAAATAACTTGTAGATCAGCCCCATACGAAATACTTGAATACCGTGCATGGGAGAATATTACGCTGGTCACCTTCTAATCTATGTAAATCGTGTAATTGTCACGAGATGTCCAATGTCCTTCTCCTCTATCCCTTATAGCATTAACCGACTTGGAATAACCAAATACGAGGTTATGTTTGGTCATGTGGAGGACGCGAGCACTCCACGATACATGTTCAATTTTATCCTACACCGTTGGTTTATAGCCATTCTGTTCTGAGAAAGCTGGTAACTTCTGAGCTGCTCCCAATTGAGTGGCTTCATAGCTCAGTTGGGAGAGCATTGCACCGGCATCGCAGATGTCACGGGTTCGAATCCTGTTGAATTCACCTGAATTTTTCAGGTGTCTGTAAGAGGAAATTGCTTCAATTGTCAATTTAAGTGCGAGGAGCGCTTCTCTCTTTCGTTTAAAGTTGGTATTCTTCCATGTTGAATGATTTAAAGTAATCACGACGTGCATTCGAACAAAGCGAAGCTAAATAAATAATTATTTTTAGATAACTTCCTCGTAACCGTCCTCGTCGTTCCTCACGTAAGCTCCCTCGCATTAACAATTAAAGCGAGTGCAAGGAGATCATTGCACTTGTGTAAGACGTAGGAAGGCTAATGGCGTTCTACCCAACAATGTGAAGAGATGTTTACTCTATTTCTTAGTTTTAACTGATGCATGGCCCTTGAAAGAAACGGTCCAGCATTTTTCAGCTCTGATTAACTCCACTTACTCTTTTTTTATCAAGAGTGCATACACGTACCTATCAACAGAAGTCTTTGGGTAGCTCCGTGTAATTTGAATGTTCTCTGCCGCTTCACGCACAACTTCAACCGGCTGAGGTGTGGTAACAGCTTTCCATGGACTAGTTCTTGTTGCTATGGCAACCCAAGTGACTGTTGCCTGTTCTCCATTGCTTGGTAAAGCCACAGCACAAGCTGTGCCATTGAATTTAGGTGCAATGGGTCGGCCATATGCCACACCTTCTATTGCTTGTTTTACAACGAGAGCTTCACTTTTCTCTTGGCTCTCTCGTCGTTCCCTCTGTCGATTTTTGTAGTTTTTCAGCCAAAGTGGCTCCAGCGACTCAATTCTACGCGGCCGCCAACTAACGAGCTCTGCATGGGAAGGAACAGATGTTTAAGAATCAAACATCTGCCGTTTTGAATGAATAAGTGAATCAACCTAGGAATACTTACTGTCTTCGGTTGATATGGACAAAAAGGATAGAAATTCGTTTAAACTTACAAGTATAACTCTTCTTACAAAAATTATTTTGCACCGCCTTTGATGCGCCGAAGAATTTTATCCACAGCCAGTCTGCCGAGAAATAGCACCTTTCTACTGCGATAAAGCTGCATGTACGCAAAAGGCAACTTGTACTGAAAGAGATGTTATTTGCTAACCCTGGTAAATGAAATAACTAATGCTATAATTGAAATGAGTCTAGTGCAATTTGGTGTGAAATCATACGTATTAATTCAAAATCGAACTCGTGCTCAATCGAACGAGCACGAGTTCGATTTGAAATCACAAGTATGATTTCAGACCAAAATTGCACGACACGAAGGTCAATTACCACTTTACTACACCGATTTAGAAATCACATATTAATAATTTATTATTTAATCGCTAAAATACAGGATTTTAGTCAGTACCAATGTTTTATTAATCCAGTTGGGAACAAAACTTGGAAAACTCGCCACACAATGGTTTTCTTTGTCTTTAATTTTCCTGTAATTTGATTGGTTACCTCAAGCAAGCCTTGAAATCTGGTTGGTTGTTTTGTTTTAGTGTTCCTTTCTCATTGGCTGGGGAAATGGTGCGATTTAGAGCAAAAAATAGTGGGATTTGGGAATAAATCGCACTGCTGAGAGCCAATCAGATTACAAGGTTCACCATTGATTTCTAAATGGATGTAATAAGGAATGCGGGCTTACCAGATGAAACTTGTCTTCTTGAAGATAATTCCCAAAGCTCTTTATTTCTGCGATAGTACTTAATTATGTTCTCAGGTGCGCGAGCGGACAACAAATTCTTGCATCGTATTTGAAGCTGTTTAGGACTCTTAACAGGCAGCAGATGTTCCTGAATGAGTTGCCACTTCTTCCCCAGCTGTTTCATTCCCAAAGCCAGAAGATTATCCTCTGCTTCAGAGAATTTGACCCGCAGTCCATTCATCCGCTTGGGTGTGTCCCCAGTTCTTGGTAGCAGACTGTGGTGAGGGAGCAGCTCCACAAACCGGAACACGTTTTGGTTTGTAGCAATTAACTGCATGTTTGTGTCTGAGAGGGGAGGTAGCAATTCATCGTCTGACCGTCTGATTCGTCTCGAATTTTTCGTCGGAGTTTTTGGGTCCTTTTTAGGAGTGGTGCATTTTCGTGGACTGGGTGTTCGTCTTTTACGCTCAAAATTGCTTTCGACAACTCTAAAAGCGAGGGGCAAGTAGAAAAAAAAAAAAGAAAAAAGAGCGTGTTAGATCCTTTAGAGCCGCTCTCTTTAAATGTCTTTTGCGCGTGATGGCGCCGTTCCAATTAAACTACTAAACGTTGGTCGTGTAATCTTCGGTGTACGCAGATTCATATCTTAAGTACATGATTCTTAGAAAGAAGGACGTGCCATAACCGTTTAGGTTGAACAGGAGATGACATAAAACTTGCACACACGTACCGCAGTGTTGGTCTCCGATGTGAGATGACGAAGATGAATGGAAACAGACAAAAAATTGTTTTGGCTTTTGTAGGTATGATTTTGTTCCTGAAACGTTCATTGCGCTTTTTAACTGCATAGACGTGTTCCTTTAATTGAACGCACCCATCAGCTGGCTCTCGTTGGGATAACAAGCCTTTTAAAGGAGAGACAAGCTGTTGAAGTACCAAGTTAAACAACTCAATAATATTAATGGCTTACTCGACAGCTCGTTCAAGTCCTGGAAAGCTAAATGCTGAGGCATGTACCATGCCATCCCCCAGTCCCCTGATGAGCTCGGCATTAGATGCTCGCTCCTGGAACCCTTTCAGCTCAATGACATAACGATGAGTCAGATCTGCTTCTTTGCTTAAGCTGTCATCTTCTCGTGCCATCAAATATATCTGAGTCAAAAGCTGTGTATGCTATAAGAAAGAATGAACGGTTTTGATGTCATTAAAACAAAATCAGGCAAAGCACAATATCAAATAAGAACATTTTAAAAAGACTACATAAATAAACAAATATACTAAAAAAAAAAAACAGGTACAAGTTGGGTAGTAAAGGATCTGGAATTATAAATTTGACCTGCGTAAATTGTAAAATGAAAGGGGTACAACCTGAAACGTTTCTCCTCAATCGTCAGGTTCAACTTTTTCAGGGATTTCTTTTTCTCAGATTCCTTAAAGCACAACTCTTTTTGCCGGATACGAGATAAAGCACCCAGTTTATAATACCCGCCAAGTTGTTTGCTTTTCCAACACTTTTTCCCTCCTTTTTCTGTTCAACCCAATCGTACTTGTGCATTGTGACATTAGTACATTAAGCCGGTAAAAGGGAAATGGAAATACCAAACTTTAGAGCGATTAATTTTTTAATCAAGTTTCGGAAGAAACCGTAGATGCAGTTCTGATTGCTGTGATTCGTGAATGATGCGATCAAAATTTGATAAAACTTTCAATCAATATGAGATGAAGAGTGACTAGCCAGTTCCTTTCCTAAGCATTGAGCAAGTCATATGTAACAGTAGAATTAATATAAATGCTCATTCTGTTCATCCTGCTACAGGGTGCAGAATGTGGCACGCTTTTCCCTTCATACTTAAAACGAAATTGGCTTCAAAATAACACAATATTCTAAACCGTTCCTTTTTCATAGCTGCAGTCTCCAAACAGTGTGCCCTTAGATCATTGAAAGAGTTCTTGATTAAATATAGAGATCTACCTGCTGCAGTTGCTCATTTAATGTCTCCAACTGTTCACTGCTGAAAAGCCTTATATTTTCCTCACTTCCAGTCCTGTCAAAAAGCATCCAGATGATTAATTTAAGGATTCAAATGACAGGACTTCAGCTGAAATGAAGTCTTAGGCAAAAATCTTAAGAGTCTCTCATGCAAGCGAGTTTTAATACGAGTCATATATAAAGCAACGTGGAACCAAAAAGATTGGTTTCTCCCAAAAAACACAAATTCACGAACATGAAAAGGCTCAACGGTGTTGAAAACCAACATAATGAACTCAAAATGAGCTGTGCATTCAAACCTGCTATTTAGCATATCCAGGTAGCTTAATTCTTCTCCATCATCATCCAAAAAGAATGTGTCGTCATTATTATCATACTGCACATAAAGAAAAGAAACGAATTTACAGCGTTACCAGTCACACGCAACCCTCAACGACTTTTTTTTTTTCACTCTTTGAAACTTAATTTTGGTGGACGTCAATCAAGTGTTACCATGACGAATTCGACTGCCACCAAGAGAACAGGACTATTGTCATGGAAACAATAGAGAGAGTGAGAGTGACGTCCACCCAAATTTAATTTCAGAAAATGAGAAAAAGTCTTTGAGGGGCGCATGACTGATAACTTAGCCAGAATTCAAAACTATTGATCAAACAAACCTCAGCACTTAGCAAACACTGCCTTTTGAGAGAATTTGTATTACAGTAACTAATAACTGTATTCTGGATAATTACTTGCACCAGTCCAACAAACTCACATCTTTAAGTAACTCATCAAGCAATTCATTCACTTCCTTCTCTGCAACAGAAGAGCATTAGACTTAACATTAGTTAACAATGAAGACTTAGACTTAACATTATACATTATACTTAACATTAGTAACAATGAAACTGCACTGGTTTTATAAACTCTAGAATATTTAATATTCTATACGACCTAATCCACTGGGTCAATGCTTAAATGATGACCTTGCCTAATGAAAAAGTCTTACTACACTCCAATGTTCATTTTTGGACACTGTTTAAAAAGAGGAGAGGATGTAAATTACTTGACAGAAAGACAGGCACAAGTCGTTTATCACAGCTGGGTGGGTAAGTGTCAGCTACTGCCCTTCTCGTCTTAAATTTGCTGCCTATCAGACTTTTCATTGCTTTTTTTTAAAACTAAGCGTCTATGAAATGACCAGCAGCTGATCAAGATTTTAAAGGGACACTGTGTGTTAGATATCAAAATCATGCATGCATCCACTTACGTCCATTTCTGGAAATAAGCGAGGTTTCTAAAACACTACTGACTGGCAAGTTTTAAGCCAGTATTTCAAATACCGCTGATATACAATATTAATGTTAAAGAGCACATTTTAAGGACAGTGCCTACTAATTTAAAGGTATTTTTGCGCGGTTTGCTGAATATGCAGGAAACGTAGATCTTGACAAGTGTTACTGAAAATAGATCCAAAAAAAAATCCAAAAAGAAAATTGGGAGGAGCCACATATTTTTTGAGGATAATTAATCAACAATATTTGTAAAAGGCTTTAAAATACAAAGTAATGTACATGGTGTTCTTATCCAAATTGAAGCTTAATTATCTCTGAAAATGCATGGTTACCCCCAATTTTCTTCTTGGTTACCACAAGCACTTGCTAAGTTCTGCTTTCTTCGCATAGTTTTGAACTGGCAAAAATATCCCTGTATTAATAAGCACCACCCATACGAAATCCAAGTATCTCAAGATGCGCAGAACGTATGCGCAATAACAATGGTAGGCACCACTCTTAAAAGCGCATATAAGCCATATTTAAATCTGGGCACTCATTTTAAAATGGTCAACATTCAATACATTATAACAAGTACCCATAGATGAAGTAAAAAAACATACAGCATTCGTTAGATTGCATGGTTGGACAGGCCGTAATTGGAGTGCCTTTAAATCCCCTCCCCCCCCGGTAAGGATGCCAGAGAACTTCATGCACTACTCTTAACAAGTAGTGTGTATGGTACTTTAAAGTTAACTTCTTCTTTCCTTTGGATTTCAAAACTATGTTAACTGAACAATAAGTAACCCAAGTTTTAAGCCACAATGTCAAAACAACCCTTTATGTTAACTGGAATTGTCCTATTTTTTTTTTTTTAATGGTCCACCATTACTGACTTTAAAATCTTGAGAGAACTGGATCAAGGAGAAAAGGACATCAAAAACACACTAGTTTAAGACTGCAATGCATGTAGAGACAGATAAATTAATATGCACCACAGGGTTTTCGGGCTTTCAGACAAAGTTGTGTTTTGCATATAATTATAATAAGCTGCATTTAAACGCTGAAATTTTAAGTTAACGAGTAAATGACATCATTTTCCCATAGATTCAACCCTCCGAGGTCCACCAATCCATCAGGTTTGAATGTGAGTAATGGCAGACCATGAAATCCAAAACCTACATGCAAATAAAAATCAAAGCTCAACATTTTACCAGTCAGGTGTTCAACAAACACACTTTCAATTTCTGAAGGAAAAAAAGTGATTTTTTTTAATCATAGTTTCTGCAGCACTTAAATGCCCCAAGGTATTTATAAGAAAGGGCTATAGAGAGGCCCTACAATTTACAGTCCTTGTCTGAAAAGAAAACTTTCCAAAACTTCAGCACGAATAAATAAGTTAAAATCATCTTATTGTGCTATATTATCTCACTGTTTTAGTATATACTAAAACAACTATGCACCTCAGTGTCGTTGGCTAGTGGTGGATATTAACCTCTACGCTTTGCGGTCGGTGAATATCCATCACTAGCCACCTCCACTTCAGTCAATAGTTGCTACCAGTAAATATCATATTAAGATAATAATAATTATTATGATACATGATATGAACCACAGGTGCATTGACCAGACTGTTACCTTGACAAAGTTTGTTGAAACATGCTATACTAACAGTACTGTAACTTCAGAGGATTTGCATTTAACTTACGAGTGATTCTCACAGCCCTGTCATTTCTGTATTCTTCTTTTTCCTCTTTTTGATTGGCTTCAGCCATAAAGTTGTATTCAGTGTCATCATGATCCTCCTCAACACAAACATCATCTAAATAAAAGCAAAACATTATCAAAATATGGTTACAAAGCTTGAAAAATGTTTTCTACTCTGTTTTGAGAAAAGGGATGTCATTTTGCCTCAAACTGAAGTCTATTATTCTTCAAGTTTTTGAAGCCCCAAAGAAAGAACACCTGTTCAACTTTCTAAAGGAATATGATGCCAGTTCGTTTCCTATTCTTTGAAGCATTTTGACTTTACAAGGTAAACTCTATGTGACCCAGGAACACCATGATGCATGTACCTCCAGTTTTTAGTTTAAATGACCCCAATCATACAGTACTTGTATGTCAAACATGATTGATTGATTAACACAATGTTGCCTAAGTGTCGGAATCCAGATGTTAGTGTCATGCAAAGCAAAATTCGCATGCACAATCTGGCTAAACGAAAGTACGAAATTTAAAAGAATGTGCATGGAGTGTAATTTTGATTGACATGTATCATGTAATGTGGGAAGAGAGAGATTGAGAGAGCACTAAATTGTTCTGTAACTCAAAGAAGAGTGGATTGTACACTATATTGTGACGGTTTGTTATTGAAAGTGTGAATGAGAATCAAATTATATGACAGTATACAGTCCTCAGAGAAAGTGAAGTGGCATAATTTTCCTTCTGAGGAAGGAAACTCCTTTTCAAAAGTTGGCAAAAACAGTGAAAATACAGTACTATAATAAAAAGCTTATCAGGGAAAATTTAATGAGCTACCCTACACAACATGACAACAAAACCGACTGCACAATGACCTCAGAGCAAACTATAAGGGCCATAAATTGAACTTGGCGAAAAACAAGCGAGGTGTAGTGACTTAGTGTAACTGGTCTAAAACACATTGATGTTTTGGTTGTCTCGAGTAATTTACCTGTTGAATTCACAAGTCCCTGTAGCCACCTCTGCCATTCAATGTCTTCAAAGTCCATATCATCCACTGGGATGGTGTCATACATATCAGCAGTGAAGTCTGGTGCCTGAAATGTGGCTATGAATTATCACATAAGGAGTCAGTCATTTTTGAAAAACAAAAAACAAAAAACAACAACCCAGTTTCTGACAGGGTTTCAAATGTTCAGTACCTTCAATGCTTTCAATGGGCACATCTTGCAGAGGCAATTGAGACCGAGTTCTCTTGGCTATCAAATCACCCTCTTCAACCACAGTGACCTGCGCAAGACAGAGTATAATTATTTATTAAGCAAAATTTAATGTAAAACATTAATACAGATGAGTGTATGTCAGTATGAGATCTTCTACTTCACGGTGAATTAAAATGGTTAACCCATTCACCCCTCAAGCAGAGCCAATTGATGAGTACAACAGAAAGCGTAAAACCTATCCAAGTGTCACTCTCAGGAGGAAAAAAGTTAAAAATTAATGTTTTGATTGGTGAATAGACCAAAAGTCTGCTGTTATTGTTTTTCAAGCATAAAATTAATGATATTAATTTTATTGTTATATTGTCCCGTTGACTTGTGGGAGTGAGACGTAACAGATTTTACTCTGTCTAACACCACACGATTTACTCATCAACTGGAGGCATTCTAGGGCGTTTGAGGTGTCAATATGTGTATTCTTTAGTTACTAGTCTGTATGTCTTAGCTCTTTTTTATTCCACTCAACTTTATATCTTGATAATGGAGTCATGTCAACATCAAAACATCAATTTTATAGCATTAACTTTTATAACCAAAGTTTTGTGTCGGCTACATGTAATTACTTCAAATTTTGATTGGTTTACTGGATTGTCTCCGTCCCTTTTGATTGGCCAAAGTAATTACTTTGCTTTTAGTTTTACAACACTCGATTGAAACTCGCTCTATTATTATTATTATTATTATTATTATTATTATTATTATTATTAAATATCTAGACAAAAAATTAATGAGGAATCCAACAGTCTTCACGCAAGACCCTATTCAATTGATAAGACTATATCCTTCATTACAGATTCCTTACTGTTGATGTGCATGATGTGGAAAGAGAGGTGTAGCCCAGCAATTAGGGCACTAAATTCGTGAGCAGATGCAGAGATCCACCATGCTTTGCAAATAGTTAATTAGAACTCATTTAGAAAATAAGCTCTTACAGCAAAACAAAACATATTTTGAAAAAGGGATACCCTCTCTTTACATTATAATTTATTTAATGGACTGTACCTTTTCAATGGGTGCTGTGGTGGCTGGTGCCACTGGGTAGGGAACTTTAAAAGACTCCTGTAAGAGGTTTTTGCTACAAGACCGTGTCACTAATAGAAATGAGAATCACACCCTTTAGTTTTAGAGATCACCAATCTCTGAGGAGAAAACACAAATACTTTGTATGTGTTAAGGCTAGTTTACATGTATGACCCAAGCATAGGCATATTTCATGTACATATTGTACACTTTCATTTTGTTCTAATGAAAGGTACCAATTCCCCAAACACTACTGCATATGTGTAAATTTATGTTGCTTGCAGGGTTGTCAATAAGATTTGAAGTAGGTGGAGAAATTGTGAAAGTAGACGGCACTGGAGGCCGTAGGCCCCTGCATAGGCGAGGGGTGTGGGGGCCGCCCAGGTCCCCAGCGGGGTACAGGGGCAGAGCCCCGTTGGGAGTCCAGGGGGCGAAGCCCCCGGAAGCAAAATGAGTTTGACCTATTGACATTGACAAAAATTGCCTTTCCTCAGAGTACCGTAATTATTCAGCTATAAGCCGAGCGATTTTTACACAAATCCTCACACAATTTGGGCAAATTTGAAGCCGTAGAAGGGGTCTCGGCTTATAGCCGAGTATTTTTGATAAAAAGAATTTTCTCAGCAAATTAAAACAGTAGCAAATGAACGTGTATTCACTTACAAGCCGAACTAAATTACTTGTAAAATGAAGAGTTGTTGTTGGTGTAATATGGACTTTTATTACTTGGTGGCTCGTTAAGGAGTCGTTCGTGTTGTTGTGTGATCGGGATCGATCTTATTGCTCGTCTTCTTCCTCGCTGTCTGTCTCGAATTCGTCGTCCATTTCCTCGTCTTCACTTTTTTTTTGTTCTGGAATATTCTCGTCGAAGACTGCATCGTCTTCTGTGCCGTCGAGTGCGTTATAGAGGTGCCACAGGCGCCAAGCCTGGTTTACCCATCGAAGGAACGAGTCTGGGAACGAGGCTTGTCACATGACACCATAGCAAACTTTAGCCTCCTTCGCAGCCGTCTTTTAGGCTCGTCCCTCCCTCCCTTGTGGGGAGGGACGAGCCTAAAAACGGCTGCGAAGAAGGCTAAGCAAACTTGAGACAAAAACGCAGGTGGATTTCTTCTTGAAGCGACATTTTCCAAGCAAAAAAACCGTACGCATTAAAGGGAAAATCTTACCGTGAATTCTTTGATCTGAAAACCACGCCAAAGGTCGTTGATCGAGCTCGGGATACGCTCCCCGATAACCTCCCCGTTGAACAGATTTGCCCTATCTTTCCTCCAGCGACAGAACCATCGACTCGCTGATGCCGTATTCTCCGGCGATCTCGGAGTTATTTTCTACAGCTTCTGCTTCGGCGACTATTTTAAGTTTAAAGCGAGGTTGTAAGGTTTCCAGTCGAATAACTTTTTATAAAACGCTTTGCTTGTACGAAGACACGTTTCCTGTGAGGTCAACAATTGTTTAATAATATTCGTCACCTCACGATCACGTTG